>NW_026891326.1:0-26058 GCF_015708825.2 Lethenteron reissneri | reverse complement strand
CACATGAGAGCAATCCCGGCCAATTTCTACCGTTGATGGGGTCTATGTGTAAAAATTTGACTTTTTTTGGTGCACGAGCAAATTTGCTGGAAAAGCCTGTGGACGTTCGTGACGTTCGTACGATATTTGGCGACAAAAAATTGCGATTTCCCAGCTCAGGGAATTCGGAGCGAGAGAGAAAACGAGGCCCCCGTAACGCACATGAGAGCAATCCCGGCCAATTTCTACGTTTGATGGGGGTCTATGTGTGCTGGAAAAGTGTGTGGAAGTTTCGTGACGTTCGGGACGATATTTGGCGACACTATAATGAGCGTTTGCCAGCTCCAGGGATTCGTAGCGAGAGAAACGAGGCCCCGTAACGCACATGAGAGCAATCCCGGCCAATTTCTACCGTTTGATGGGGTCTATGTGTGCTGGAAAAGCGTGTGGAAGTTTCGTGACGTTCGGACGATATTTGGCGACACTATAATGAGCGTTTTGCCAGCTCCAGGGAATTCGGAGCGAGAGAAACGAGGCCCGTAACGCACATGAGAGCAATCCCGCCAATTTCTTACCGTTTGAGGGGTCTATGTGTAAAATTTTGACTTTTTTTGGTGCCACGAGCAAATCTGCTGGAAAGCGTGTGGAAGGTTCGTGACGTTCTGGCGATATTGGCGACACTAAAATGAGCGTTTTGCCAGCTCCAGGGAATTCGGAGCGAGAGAAACGAGGCCCCGTAACGCACATGAGAGCAATCCCGGCCAATTTCTACCGTTTGAGGGGTCTATGTGTAAAAATTTGACTTTTTTGGTGCACGAGCAAATCTGCTGGGAAAGCGTGTGGAAGTTTCGTGACGTTCGGACGATATTGGCGACACTAACATGAGCGTTTTGCCAGCTCCAGGGAATTCGGAGCGAGAGAAACGAGGCCCCGTAACGCACATGAGAGCAATCCCGGCCAATTTCTACCGTTTTGATTGGGTCTATGTGTAAAAATTTTGACTTTTTTTGGTGCACGAGCAAATCTGCTGGAAAAGCCTGTGGACGGTTCGTGACGTTCGTACGATATTTGGCGACACAAAAAATTGCGATTTCCCAGCTTCAGGAATCGGAGCGAGAGAACGAGGCCCGTAACGCACATGAGAGCAATCCCGGCCAATTTCTACCGTTGGATGGGGTCTATGTGTGCTGGAAAAAGCTGTGTGGAAGTTTCTTGACGTTCGGACGATATTTGGCGACACTAAAAATGAGCGTTTTGCCAGCTCCAGGGAATTCGAGCGAGAGAAACGAGGCCCCGTAACGCACATGAGAGCAATCCCGGCCAATTTCTACCGTTGATGGGGTCTATTGTGTACAAATTTTGACTTTTTTTGGTGCACGAGCAAATCTGCCTGGGAAAGCGTGTGGAAGTTTCGTGACGTTCGACGATATTTGGCGACACTATAAATGATCGTTTTGCCAGCTCCAGGGAATTCGTAGCGGAGAGAAACGAGGCCCGTAACCGCACATGAGAGCAATCCCGGCCAATTTCTACCGTTTGATGGGGTCTATGTGTGCTGGAAAGCGTGTGGAAGTTTCGTGACGTTCGGACGATATTTGGCGACACTATAATGAGCGTTTTGCCAGCTCCAGGGAATTCGGAGCGAGAGAAACGAGGCCCCGTAACGCACATGAGAGCAATCCCGGCCAATTTCTACCGTTTGATGGGGGCTATGTGTAAAAATTTTGACTTTTTTTGGTGCACGAGCAAATCTGCTGGGAAGCGTGTGGAAGTTTCGTGACGTTCGGACGATATTTGGCGACACTAAAATGAGCGTTTTGCCAGCTCCAGGGAATTCGGAGCGAGAGAAACGAGGCCCCGTAACGCACATGAGAGCAATCCCGGCCCAATTTCTACCGTTGATGGGGTCTATGTGTAAAATTTTTACTTTTTTTGGTGCACGAGCAAATCTGCTGGGAAAGCGTGTGGAAGTTTCGTGACGTTCGGCCGATATTTGGCGACACTAAAATGAGCGTTTTGCCAGCTCCAGGGAATTCGGAGCGAGAGAAACGAGGCCCCGTAACGCACATGAGAGCAATCCCGGCCAATTCTACCGTTTGATGGGTCTATGTGTAAAAAATTTTGACTTTTTTTGGTGCACGAGCAAATCTGCTGGAAAAGCCTGTGGACGGTTCGTGACGTTCGTACGATATTTTGGCGACACAAAAAATTGCGATTTCCCAGCTTCAGGGAATTCGGTAGCGAGAGAAACGAGGGCCCCGGTACGCACATGAGAGCAATCCCGGCCCATTTCTACCGTTTGATGGGTCTATGTGTGCTGGAAAGCTGTGTGGAAGTTTCGTGACGTTCGGACGATATTTGGCGACACTATAATGAGCGTTTTGCCCGCTCCAGGGAATTCGGAGCGAGAGAAACGAGGCCCCGTAACGCACATGAGAGCAATCCGGCCAATTTCTACCGTTTGAGGTTGTCTATGTGTGCTGGAAAGCGTGTGTGGAAGTTTCGTGACGTTCGGACGATATTTGGCGACACTAAAATGAGCGTTTTGCCAGCTCCAGGGAATTCGGAGCGAGAGAAGAACGAGGCCCCGTAACGCACATGAGAGCAATCCCGGCCAATTTCTATCCGTTTGATGGGGTCTATGTGTAAATTTTGACTTTTTTTGGTGCACGAGCAAATCTGCTGGAAAAGCCTGTGGACGGTTCGTGACGTTCGTACGATATTTGGCGACACAAAAAATTGCGATTTCCAGAAGGGAATTCGGAGCGAGAGAAACGAGGCCCGTAACGCACATGAGAGCAATCCGGCCAATTTCTACCGTTTGATGGGGTCTATGTGTGCTGGAAAAGCGTGTGGAAGTTTCGTGACGTTCGGACGATATTTGGCGACACTAATGAGCGTTTTGCCAGCTCCAGGGAATTCGGAGCGAGAGAAAACGAGGCCCCGTAACGCACATGAGAGCAATCCTGGCCAATTTCTACCGTTTGATGGGATCTATGTGTAAAAATTTTGACTTTTTTTGGTGCACGAGCAAATCTGCTGGGAAAGCGTGTGGAAGTTTTGTGACGTTCGGACGATATTTGGCGACACTAAAATGAGCGTTTTGCCAGCTCCAGGGAATTCGGAGCGAGAGAAACGAGGCCCCGTAACGCACATGAGAGCAATCCCGGCCAATTTCTACCGTTTGATGGGGTCTATTTGTACAAATTTGACTTTTTTGGTGCACGAGCAAATCTGCTGGGAAAGCGTGTGGAAGTTTCGTGACGTTCGGACGATATTTGGCGACACTAAATGAGCGTTTTGCCAGCTCCAGGGAATTCGGAGCGAGAGAAACGAGGCCCCGTAACGCACATGAGAGCAATCCCGGCCAATTTCTATCGTTTGATGGGGTCTATGTGTAAAAATTTTGACTTTTTTTGGTGCACGAGCAAATCTGCTGGAAAAGCCTGTGGACGGTTCGTGACGTTCGTACGATATTTGGCGACACAAAAATTGCGATTTCCCAGCTTCAGGGAATTCGGAGCGAGAGAAACGAGGCCCCGTAACGCACATGAGAGCAATCCCGGCCAATTTCTACCGTTTGATGGGGTCTATGTGTGCTGGAAAAGCGTGTGGAAGTTTCGTGACGTTCGGACGATATTTGGCGACACTATAATGAGCGTTTTGCCAGCTCCAGGGAATTCGGAGCGAGAGAAACGAGGCCCCGTAACGCACATGAGAGCAATCCCGGCCAATTTCTACCGTTTGATGGGGTCTATGTGTGCTGGAAAAGCGTGTGGAAGTTTCGTGACGTTCGGACGATATTTGGCGACACTATAATGAGCGTTTTGCCAGCTCCAGGGAATTCGGAGCGAGAGAAACGAGGCCCCGTAACGCACATGAGAGCAATCCCGGCCAATTTCTACCGTTTGATGGGGTCTATGTGTGCTGGAAAAGCGTGTGGAAGTTTCGTGACGTTCGGACGATATTTGGCGACACTATAATGAGCGTTTTGCCAGCTCCAGGAATTCGGAGCGAGAGAAACGAGGCCCCGTAACGCACATGAGAGCAATCCCGGCCAATTTCTACCGTTTGATGGGGTCTATGTGTAAAAATTTTGACTTTTTTTGGTGCACGAGCAAATCTGCTGGGAAAGCGTGTGGAAGTTTTCGTGACGTTCGGACGATATTTGGCGACACTAAAATGAGCGTTTTGCCAAGCTCCAGGGAATTCGGAGCGAGAGAAACGAGGGCCCCGTAACGCACATGAGAGCAATCCCGGCCAATTTCTACCGTTGATGGGGTCTATGTGTAAAATTTTGACTTTTTTTGGTGCACGAGCAAATCTGCTGGAAAAGCCTGTGGACGGTTCGTGACGTTCGTACGATATTGGCGACACAAAAATTGCGATTTCCCAGCTTCAGGGAATTCGGAGCGAGAGAAACGAGGCCCCGTAACGCACATGAGAGCAATCCCGGCCAATTTCTACCGTTTGATGGGGTCTATGTGTGCTGGAAAAGCGTGTGGAAGTTTCGTGACGTTCGGACGATATTTGGCGACACTATAATGAGCGTTTTGCCAGCTCCAGGGAATTCGGAGCGAGAGAAACGAGGCCCCGTAACGCACATGAGAGCAATCCCGGCCAATTTCTACCGTTTGATGGGGTCTATGTGTGCTGGAAAAGCGTGTGGAAGTTTCGTGACGTTCGGACGATATTTGGCGACACTATAATGAGCGTTTTGCCAGCTCCAGGGAATTCGGAGCGAGAGAAACGAGGCCCCGTAACGCACATGAGAGCAATCCCGGCCAATTTCTACCGTTTGATGGGGTCTATGTGTGCTGGAAAAGCGTGTGGAAGTTTCGTGACGTTCGGACGATATTTGGCGACACTATAATGAGCGTTTTGCCAGCTCCAGGGAATTCGGAGCGAGAGAAACGAGGCCCCGTAACGCACATGAGAGCAATCCCGGCCAATTTCTACCGTTTGATGGGGTCTATGTGTAAAAATTTTGACTTTTTTTGGTGCACGAGCAAATCTGCTGGGAAAGCGTGTGGAAGTTTCGTGACGTTCGGACGATATTTGGCGACACTAAAATGAGCGTTTTGCCAGCTCCAGGGAATTCGGAGCGAGAGAAACGAGGCCCCGTAACGCACATGAGAGCAATCCCGGCCAATTTCTACCGTTTGATGGGGTCTATGTGTAAAATTTTGACTTTTTTTGGTGCACGAGCAAATCTGCTGGAAAAGCCTGTGGACGGTTCGTGACGTTCGTACGATATTTGGCGACACAAAAAATTGCGATTTCCCAGCTTCAGGGAATTCGGAGCGAGAGAAACGAGGCCCCGTAACGCACATGAGAGCAATCCCGGCCAATTTCTACCGTTTGATGGGGTCTATGTGTGCTGGAAAAGCGTGTGGAAGTTTCGTGACGTTCGGACGATATTGGCGACACTATAATGAGCGTTTTGCCAGCTTCCAGGGAATTCGGAGCGAGAGAAACGAGGCCCCGTAACGCACATGAGAGCAATCCCGGCCAATTTCTACCGTTTGATGGGGTCTATGTGTGCTGGAAAAGCGTGTGGAAGTTTCGTGACGTTCGGACGATATTTGGCGACACTATAATGAGCGTTTTGCCAGCTCCAGGGAATTCGGAGCGAGAGAAACGAGGCCCCGTAACGCACATGAGAGCAATCCCGGCCAATTTCTACCGTTTGATGGGGTCTATGTGTGCTGGAAAAGCGTGTGGAAGTTTCGTGACGTTCGGACGATATTTGGCGACACTATAATGAGCGTTTTGCCAGCTCCAGGGAATTCGGAGCGAGAGAAACGAGGCCCCGTAACGCACATGAGAGCAATCCCGGCCAATTTCTACCGTTGATGGGGTCTATGTGTAAAAATTTTGACTTTTTTTGGTGCACGAGCAAATCTGCTGGGAAAGCGTGTGGAAGTTTTGTGACGTTCGGACGATATTTGGCGACACTAAAATGAGCGTTTTGCCAGCTCCAGGGAATTCGGAGCGAGAGAAACGAGGCCCCGTAACGCACATGAGAGCAATCCCGGCCAATTTCTACCGTTTGATGGGGTCTATGTGTACAAATTTTGACTTTTTTTGGTGCACGAGCAAATCTGCTGGGAAAGCGTGTGGAAGTTTCGTGACGTTCGGACGATATTTGGCGACACTAAAATGAGCGTTTTGCCAGCTACAGGGAATTCGGAGCGAGAGAAACGAGGCCCCGTAACGCACATGAGAGCAATCCCGGCCAATTTCTATCGTTTGATGGGGTCTATGTGTAAAAATTTTGACTTTTTTTGGTGCACGAGCAAATCTGCTGGAAAAGCCTGTGGACGGTTCGTGACGTTCGTACGATATTTGGCGACACAAAAAATTGCGATTTCCCAGCTTCAGGGAATTCGGAGCGAGAGAAACGAGGCCCCGTAACGCACATGAGAGCAATCCCGGCCAATTTCTACCGTTTGATGGGGTCTATGTGTGCTGGAAAAGCGTGTGGAAGTTTCGTGACGTTCGGACGATATTTGGCGACACTATAATGAGCGTTTTTGCCAGCTCAGGGAATTCGGAGCGAGAGAAACGAGGCCCGTAACGCACATGAGAGCAATCCCGGCCAATTTCTACCGTTTGATGGGGTCTATGTGTAAAAATTTTTACTTTTTTGGGTGCACGTGCAAATCTGCTGGAAAGCCTGTGGACGGTTCGTGACGTTCGTACGATATTTGGCGACACAAAAAATTGCGATTTCCCAGCTTCAGGGAATTCGGAGCGAGAGAAACGAGGCCCCGTAACGCACATGAGAGCAATCCCGGCCAATTTCTACCGTTTGATGGGGTCTATGTGTGCTGGAAAGCGGTGTGGAAGTTTCGTGACGTTCGGACGATATTGGCGACACTATAATGAGCGTTTTGCCAGCTCCAGGGAATTCGGAGCGAGAGAAACGAGGCCCCGTAACGCACATGAGAGCAATCCCGGCCAATTTCTACCGTTTGATGGGGTCTATGTGTGCTGGAAAAGCGTGTGGAAGTTTCGTGACGTTCGGACGATATTTGGCGACACTATAATGAGCGTTTTGCCAGCTCCAGGGAATTCGGAGCGAGAGAAACGAGGCCCCGTAACGCACATGAGAGCAATCCCGGCCAATTTCTACCGTTTGATTGGGTCTATGTGTAAAAATTTTTACTTTTTTTGGTGCACGTGCAAATCTGCTGGAAAAGCCTGTGGACGGTTCGTGACGTTCGTACGATATTTGGCGACACAAAAAATTGCGATTTCCCAGCTTCAGGGAATTCGGAGCGAGAGAAACGAGGCCCCGTTACGCACATGAGAGCAATCCGGCCAATTTCTACCTTTTGATGGGGTCTATGTTTATAAAAATATTGACTTTTTTTGGTGCACGAGCAAATCTGCTGGGAAAGCGTGTGGAAGTTTCGTGACGTTCGGACGATATTTGGCGACACTATAATGAGCGTTTGCCAGCTCCAGGGAATTCGGAGCGAGAGAAACGAGGCCCCGTAACGCACATGAGAGCAATCCCGGCCAATTTCTACCGTTTGATGGGGTCTATGTGTAAAAATTTTGACTTTTTTGGTGCACGTGCAAATCTGCTGGAAAAGCCTGTGGACGGTTCGTGATGTTCGTACGATATTTGGCGACACAAAAAATTGCGATTTCCCAGCTTCAGGGAATTCGGAGCGAGAGAAACGAGGCCCCGTAACGCACGTGAGAGCAAACCCGGCCAATTTCTACCGTTTTATGGGGTCTATGTGTGCTGGAAAAGCGTGTGGAAGTTTCGTGACGTTCGGACGATATTTGGCGACACTATAATGAGCGTTTTGCCAGCTCCAGGGAATTCGGAGCGAGAGAAACGAGGCCCCGTAACGCACATGAGAGCAATCCCGGCCAATTTCTACCGTTTGATGGGGTCTATGTGTAGAGGTGATACGCGCTGGGATTAAGGATCGTATGCACAGTGCGTGATGATTGGCTGTGTAGGTGGTGACGCGCTGAGAGGGAGTGATCAGGTGGCAGCGCAGTGTGATTGGTGGAGTAATGTTAACACGCGCTGGGGAAAGCGGATCGTAGAGAGAGTGCGTCGTGATTGGGTCATTAAGGAACGACGCTCACGTCGACGCCGCATCAGCTCCGTCCCTCGTGAGCAGGGGCTATAAAAGGGGATGCACACAGGCGTAAGGGCAGTGTGTAACCAGCGAAGAAGGAAGACGGGGATGAAGACCTAGAGCCCTGCGGTACCTAGCCCCGCTGTCCTAAGGGGACCGGGACTCTGTGTAACCCAGAGGCGAGTGTAGTGGGTGTAGCCATAGGGCTTACACGAGTCGAGTGTATTGTGTAGCCAGAGGCATAGGGCTTACACGAGTCGAGTATATTGTGTGTAGCCAGAGGCATAGGGTCTACACGAGTCAAGTGTATCGGGTGTAGCCAGAGGCCTAGAGCTTACACGAGATTAGTGGAGTGTGTCGGAGGAAGAAGAGAGACCACACGTTGTATTGTGATACCTAAAGGATTTAATAAAAGTGTGTTACCCGTCAAGAAGTTCCTGCCGTCAATTCCCATACTTCAACTGGCGTCAGAAGTGAAACGGTCCTCCAAGCATGGATACAAGGAGGAACCGTCGGACCCACGGGATTGACCACGAGGACAACCTCGACGACGCGGGCCAGCGGGCATCAGGGGGTGAGGAAGAGGAGCTGCCCACGGGGCAGGATCCACCGACGGCGCCGGTCGAGCGACGGGGGACTGACACCGTGCTTCGCGAGGCACACTCCCGTCTGGCGGAGCTGCTGCTCGCCGCCGCGTCCATCTTGGCGGAGATCAGCTCGTCGGGAGGAGCGGGACGGCGGCCGACGTGCTACAGGGTCGCCCTGCAGATTCCCGCCAAAACGATTTGGCGATTCCCGCCATTTCATCCGCTCCAACTTTGGGCGGGAACGGCCATCACCACGTGGCAGCGGTTCTCCATGCGCGGCCGCTGACGTCACCAACGCGCGCGGCGGACCGCCATCACACACCCGCCACTGGGGCCGCCATCTTACACACCGACGGGGGGGCAGAGAGGAAGCACGAGGAGGAGGACGACTTTATCTTCAGCAGCGCCTTCCCACGTTGTCAGCATTCAAGGCGGAAGGCGGGGATTGGAGCCAATTTCAGCGCAGATTTTTGGCGCATCAAGAGATGTCCGCCTGGTCCGACGCTACGGCACTGCGGGCACTGCCTGCCATGCTGGACGACAACGCGCTCGCGGCCTTCACGTCCGCACGCAGGTCGGACCGCTCCACGCTCAAGGATGCGCTGGCTCTCATGGCCAAAGTCTACGGTCCTCCCTCGGCGTGCCGCCATCATTTCTACGCAAGACGGAAGGCGGACACGGAGACCGTGCTCGCCTACCGCACGGCGTTGCTCGCTCTCGCTGACGCCGCGTTCCCTCGTATGGACGAGGAGGGCCAAGATGCGATGGTTTTGGAGCAGCTGCTCAAGTTGGCGCAGGACCTGGGGGTCCCCATCAACACGGCCGACGACACCGATATTTCTTCATTACGGGTCGCCACGAGCATGCAAGCGCACGAGGTCCTTCAACGAAAGCAGGGGGTCGTCTGCAACGCTGCCGTGGCCTCAACTCCGGGTCCGGTTGACACCGTGCCCCAAGTCGTCAGCCCACGAGAGGACGCGTTCATCGCGGGACGAGCGGGGGACTGGAGGTCGGGGGGTCGTTCGCCTCTGCGAGCGGCCCGCAAGCTGGAGCAACCGAGATCTCCGACTACTGTCATCACCTGCTATAACTGCGGCCTTCGTGGCCACGTGGCCTCCGGTTGCCGCGCCCCACGTCAGCGCGCCATGGGACCTCGGCTGGACGACGACCAAGGCCCCAAGTCATCACTGCAAACCCCGGCAAGTCGCGGCACCTCACATGCTTGGCCCGCATACTCGACACGTATGGGTCGTCGCGTTGCGACGAGGGAGAGCCGAGTAGAGTTCGGGGATTCGGTTCGGAGAGGGGGGGTTCGGCCGGGACCGGGGAGACATTAAATGGTCGGAATTGGGGCACAGAATAGTGGCTGCCTCAGCGGGTTCATCCGTCGTTACCGGATCGATTGATGGGGTCGAGGTCAGGGTGTTAGTGGACACGGGGGCATCGGCGACTATTATTTCGGATCTCATTTATAATATTCTCCCGGTACAATGTCGTCCGCTTCTTCCGGTGGATGTGCCATTTTACGCCGCTAACGGGGGATCGTTGGGCATTATCGGTCAGATTAGGGCGTCCATTTGCATTGGTGATATCAAATTGTCGGGACCCGTTTTCGTTTCATCTTCCCTGGCGGTTCCTTGCCTATTGGGCACTGATTTTTTGGCGAAAATGCCCATCAAAATTCTCATTGATCAGCGTTGCATTGAACTACCATCGGGTCGCCGTATTTCATTTTGACGAGCCCTAATGTAATTCGGACGGCGTGCGCTACCATTCAGGCGTTAGCAACACAGACCGTGCACGTGCCCCCGGGTTCACAAATGTTGATTCCCCTCCGGTTACGGAAGCCATGGGGGAAGGAGGCCTCGGAACAGGCCATGCTTTTGGGTCCTTCTAATAGGGCTGTTGGAGGTCTCGATTTATCGGTGGCTCACACTTTGGTTGGGGCAGACAGGGATCCGTTTGTCATGGTTTTAAACGCTGGGGCGCGGCCGGCCGTCATTCAGCAGGGCACCGTGCTGGCTCACGCGGCACGGGTCCCTGCGGAGGAGAGGCTGGTTGCGCAGGCTGATCCGAGCCCCACGAATAGCGTACCATCAAAGGAGGACCTAGATTGGATTGATATGCTGTGCGCGGACTCTGACGATTTGTCAGCGCTACAGTTGGGTGCGTTGCGCGGGTTGCTGATTGAATTTTCGGATGTCTTCAGTAAACATAAGTATGATATCGGATGCACGGACCTGCTACGCCACCACATTGAAACGGGCGATGCGGCACCGGTCAGGCAAAATCCCTTCCGACTGAGTCCTGCTGAGAAGGAACATGTTCAATCGGCAGTTAACGATATGCTGGAAGCCGACATTATTTCGCCTTCTTCCAGTCCTTGGGGAGCACCTATTGTGCTCGTTAAAAAGCAGGACGGGTCCCTGCGATTTTGCGTCGATTTCCGCCGCCTGAATAAGATCTCGGTGGCCGACGCGTATCCGCTCCCCAGGATGGACGAGTCTCTCGACGCATTGTCCGGTGCGCGATACTTTTCGACTCTTGATTTATTGTCCGGATTTTGGCAGTTGCCACTCGACGAGGAGTCTAAGCCTAAGACTGCATTCCGGACTCCAGGGGGCCTGTTTCAGTTTAACCGGTTACCCATGGGACTTCACTCCTCTCCTGCGACGTTTCAGCGTCTTATGGAATTGGTTTTGTCGGGCTTGCAGTGGGAGACGTGCCTCATTTACCTTGACGATGTCATTGTTTTCGGTAAAACGTTCGAAGAACACCTCCAGCGATTGAGAGGGGTGTTCTTGCGAATGCGATCGGCTAAATTAAAGTTTAAACCGGCCAAATGCCATCTTTTTCGTAAATCCGTGAGGTACTTGGGTCACATTGTCGACTCTTCGGGGATTTCTACCGATCCTGCGAAGACGGACTGTGTCAGTTCGTGGCCGACGCCCACGTCAGTGTCAGACGTGCGCAGTTTCATCGGTTTTGCTTCGTATTATCGCCGATTCGTTGAGCACTTCGCCACCATTGCAAAGCCCTTGCACGCTTTAACGGCGAAAGGAGTGAAGTTCCGGTGGGGACCGGAGGAGGAGGCTGCATTCTGCTCCCTCCGGGACGCCTTGGTAAGGGCCCCACCCTTGTGCTATCCGGACTTTGAGAGTCCCTTCTTGCTAGACACGGATGCTAGCAACACGGGCATTGGGGGAGTGCTGTCCCAAGTCGTTGGAGGGGTCGAACGGGTGGTCGCCTATGGTAGCAGGGTGTTGTCGCCGGCAGAGCAGCGCTACTGCGTCACCCGTCGTGAACTACTTGCCATTGTTTTTTTTGTACAACAATTCAGGCCATATCTCTATGGTCGTCATTTCACGGTCCGGACGGACCATGCGGCGCTCCAGTATTCATTACGGGTTGCCCAGCCCTCGGGCCAATTGTCGCGGTGGTTGGAAGTCCTCCAGGACTATCAGTTCACGACTACGTACCGTAAAGGGTTGCGACACACGAATGCCGATGCCCTGTCGCGGTTGTTGCCTTGTCACAAATGTGCGTGCTTATCGGGATCGGCGCGCTGTAAACCTCCGGTTAAGGAAGGTAGGGAGGCGTTGGTTGCGACCGCGAGCACACCAATTGGGGATGGTCCCGCTACCCCAGGGGGTCAGGACTCGCTGCTCTCACTGTCGTTGATTGAGTGGGGCCGTCTCCAAATGGCGGACAGCTCCCTGCTGGCATTGCGCCGAAAGACGGAGGGTTCCGAAGGTAGCCACGACCGAACTGGCTTTTACGAGCTTAGGCAGGGCCTGTTGATGAGATGGGACAGTTTGTCCCGGCGGCATGCGATTGTGGTGCCTTCTGCTGTGAGGGGGAAGGTTGTCTTGGCCGCACACGAACGCCTCTTGCATTTGGGAGTTAACAAAACGCTTGCCCTGCTTCAGCGTGACTATTATTGGCCGGGAATGGGGGGTGACGTGGTGAATATTCTGAAGGGTTGTGTTGAGTGCGCCAGACGGAAACCACCGCCCGTGGCAGCTAATCCACCGCTGCAATCTATTCAGGTCTCGCGCACTAACGAGCTCGTTGCACTCGATATTCTGGGGCCCTTTCCGGTCACGCCTAGGGGTAATAAGTACCTGTTGGTGGGGGTCGAATATTTTACCCGGTGGCCTATGGCGTGGCCACTCGCCAACCAGTCGGCGGCGGCTGTGACGGACGCCTTTGTCCAGGGCTACGTCCTGGACAAGGGGGCTCCCGAACGCTTGCTGACTGACCAAGGGAAAAATTTTTCGAGTAAATTACTGCAGGAGGTGTGCGACCTGTTGGGTACCAAAAAGGTGCGTACCTCCCCGTACCACCCGCAGACGGACGGGATGGTGGAGAGGCTTAACAGGACATTGACCTCTATGCTGTGCCAGCAGGTGTGTGAGTCGCATGTTGATTGGGACCTGCAGGTCCCTGGGGTCCTTGCCGCGTATAGAATGGCCCCCCATGCAGCTACGGGGTTTTCCCCGTTTTTTCTAATGTACGGTCGGGAAGCCGACCCGCCCATGGAAACGCAGCTGGGTCTGCCCGCACCACGAACTAATTCTAAATTGGCAGAGCATATTAAATTTAATATTCATAAACTGACAGAGGCAAGGGAGGCCGCACGGCTTAATTCGCGGGCTCGCCAAATTGCGAACGAGCGGTTGCGGGCACGGAAGGTGTCCGTGCACAATTGGGAACCAGGTGACAAGGCCTGGCTGCATTGCCCTCAGGCACCTTTGGCCACGTCGCCTAAATTGTTGAAGCCGTGGCGGGGACCCGTGGAGGTCGTGCGGGTGGCACGCCCCCAGTGCGTTCAGATAAAATGGGGGAAACGCCGTTGGTACGTCCACCCCTCCCGACTGAAACCGTTCTCGCCTCCGTATGGCCTCCCCTTGTGTCGTGAGGGCCGAGCATGTGACGTGACCGACGACCCTGAGGGGGAATTGTCCTTGCCTGCTCCTCACATGTCTCCGCCTGATCCGCTCCCAGGTGTCTCGGAACTGACTGCTGCCGACCACCGGCGGCCGGATCTTCACGGCGGGGCCGGTCCTTCCAGGCCCGACCCGTGCCGTCTAGAGCTGCCGGAGACACCGGACGGTCGCCAACGTCCCGTTCCTTACGACGGACCGGCCAGACGGACTCGCGCTAGGTCGCGCTACTTTGTGTAACCTACCACGTGCGGAGTCGAGGCAGCCGGAGCGCCTCGGCACTGCGTGGGTCACAGTGACACTTGGCGCGTTCGTTTTACGGTGTTCGCTTTTATTGTGTTGTTCGTCGGGCTGTATATTGCTTCATATTTAAGGTTGTGTTATGTTGTTGTTGTTGTTGTGTTACGGGGCACACTGGGATGTGGAGTTCTTTATTACTGCGTTGCGTTATGTTGTGTTGTAGGTTAACAGCCGGGCCGGCTGCAAGCTATGTGGGAGGGGGTGATGTAGAGGTGATACGCGCTGGGATTAAGGATCGTATGCACAGTGCGTGATGATTGGCTGTGTAGGTGGTGACGCGCTGAGAGGGAGTGATCAGGTGGCAGCGCAGTGTGATTGGTGGAGTAATGTTAACACGCGCTGGGGAAAGCGGATCGTAGAAGAGTGCGTCGTGATTGGGTCATTAAGGAACGACGCTCACGTCGACGCCGCATCAGCTCCGTCCCTCGTGAGCAGGGGCTATAAAAGGGGATGCACACAGGCGTAAGGGCAGTGTGTAACCAGCGAAGAAGGAAGACGGGGATGAAGACCTAGAGCCCTGCGGTACCTAGCCCCGCTGTCCTAAGGGGACCGGGACTCTGTGTAACCCAGAGGCGAGTGTGTGGGGGTCGCTAGCCCCCGAGATCCCTCCCTCGATAACGCTAACGGCCGGGCTAGCATCATCAATCGCCCCCCCGCTGCTAAGCGAACCGCTGCTAAGTTCCTCACCTATGGTGTGGGAGCCGTCGCCCGCGGATTCCCCTCCACCGCGGGTCCGCGTAATGGGCATGGTTAATTACCGATTAGTATTCTGCCCCTCTCTACTATGATACTTCCCTTTCCTAATCGCGCGCCTGCAACCCACGCGGGGCGAACGCACGCACGCCCACACACACGCCGCTCCGCGCACTCCAACTCAACTCACGTTATACTCGCGCGCCTGTATCACACACGGAGCGAACACACGCGACACCCACTCTCTCACCGCTCTGCGCAGCGCTCCCCCGAGGCGAGCCGCAGCACCACAGAATCACTGCGTACCCACGCGCAACCCGCGCGCTCAGCTCCGCGCAGCGCTCACTCACGTGGCGAACCACTGTGCACACAGCGCACCCACACGCTCACACCGCACGACAAGATCACGCGAGACCACGCTTCGCTATTAATGATTTATTATATGCTACCTGCGAATTGATGTGGAATCAGTGAGTCGACGAGGCTGGCCTATTCCACTAAACCTGTACCTATTCCCTATTTATCGGCTTACGATACCCTACTTCACCTCCCCACTCACTGCTTGGTGCCCGCGGAGGTTCGCTGCTCTCTGCGCTAACAGCGTACCTCGATGCGTCGCACGGACGTCCGGGTCGCTGGCTGGAAGTCCTGCTGGTCCGCTGGCCTGGAGAGAAGGGAGCTATTTTCCCTCTGCGCCCCTCTATTTATCCTCCCTACCTTCAAGGGGATGCTGCGCTAAACAATGGGCTCGCGATCCTCTGGCACGCGCACGGCGGTTCTGGGTGCTGTTGATATGCTAATCAGTGTGCCGCGTGCAAGGCGTAAATCCTACTTAATCCCTTACCCTCCCTAACAATGGGGCCTGCGCGCTCAAGCGCAATTATCCCAACCCTCCATGACTATGCGCAACAGCCCCTGTGACCCCGCTATTCATGCTGTCCCGTGCCTCCCCTGCTCGCCCCGTCGACCCGTGGGAGTGTGTGTGGGGGGAAATGCGCCTCAACCGCGGTGGCCGAATGCCCCACGCCACGACCTACCATATTAAGGCCGGCCGCAGCGCCGCGGTGCCACGTAGCACGGGGAGGTCATCCAATTCCCTGATCGCCGGAAACCGTGAGAATTAATCCCGATAAGGGTCTCTCGGAATAAAAACCGGTCGATCAGGTGACCTTCCCTTCCAGCTCTATGGGGGGGGGGAATGCGTGCGGGTGTGTGCTTATGTGGGGCGGGTGATGGGGGGCAGTGCGGTGGGGGAAGCCGGGCGGCTCCCTGGTTCGGCAGAGCGGCCCCGTCGTTGTGGCACCACATAGCCCCCCGGGGTGCCAGTCCCCGTCCCGGGTTGACTGGAGCACCTCGCCTGGGTTGCCCCCACGAGGTATCGCCGCGGGGTCCGCGGGATTCGCCCGGCCCTTGTGGCTGGCCTCGGGGGTGGCGGCTCCGTCTCCTGGGGCTCCGGCGGTGGTCTCCTCCTCCATTCCAACGGCTCCCCTCGGCCTCTGGCACCTGCGGGCTGGGGAACAAACTCAGAGGCGGTGGGGTTTAAGGGTCGCCGTCCTCGTCGCCCCCGGCCCCGCCCGGGGCCCCTCGGAGCCCGGGGCTCCGTGGGGCCCATGTACTGCGCGAGGCCCCCGGGCACGGGGGGTGGGGGGACCCCGGGGTTTCGGGGTACTTGGACGGCGGGGCTCCCCCCCTCGGGGGCTGCTCGCCACGGCTTCAGTCGGCGGATGTTGACCACCATCTCCCGGCCCCTCTCTCCTCCCTGAATCAGCACCGTCCATGGTGAGATCTGCCGTCTCACAATCCAGGGTCCTCGCCAGTAGGTGGTCAGCTTCCCCACCTGTCCGGCACCGACGCGGGGAGTGTACAGCCACACCTCGGAGCCCGCAGTGTAGAAGGGGGGCTCCATACGGGGTCGGGCGCCCTGCTCTTGCCGCTGGTGCGCGGCCTCTCCGTGCGGGCCGGCTCGGCCCCTGGCCCCTCGCAGGGTCTCCAGCAAGTGCTCCACGGGGTGGCTCCCTTCCTCCCGTTGCGGCGGAGGAACACCGAACAGCAGATCTGCGGGCAGGCGAGACTCGCGACCAAACATCATTAGGAACGGGGTCTGTCCTGTAGAGGTGTGAACGGCGGTGGTGTAGGCGAACAGGGCATAGGGAAGGTGTTCGTCCCAGTCCTGTTGATTCGCGGCCGCCATGCGTTTAAGCTTCCCGGCCAGAGTCTGGTTCATCCTCTCTACCATCCCGTTCGCCTGGGGGTGATACGCCGTGGTTCGGTCCTTCTGGATCCCGAACTCTCGGCACAGCGCCTGAAATAGTTCGGCCTCGAATTCACTACCCTGGTCGGTAATGACTCGTTCGGGGATCCCGCACTTAAGTACGTAGTTTTCCACGAAGGCCCGGGCCACTACAAGGGCTGTTTTATCCGGGATAGCCACCGCCACGGGGTAGCGGGTGAAGTATTCCACCGCTACGAGAATATATCGGTTGCCCCGGTGGGATCGTGGAAAGGGCCCCTGCAGGTCGATTCCGACCAACTGATTCGTCCGACTGACTCGGAACGGCCTCAGGGGTACCTGGTACCTCGCCGGCTTTTGCCCACACTGCTGACAGGCCCGGCAGCCCTGCACCCAGGCGGCCACATCTTGTGCCAATTTGGGCCAGAGATACTGGCGACGCAGGGTCTCTCGAGTGCGTCGTTCCCCATCGTGGCCCCCGAGTGGGTGGTCATGCACCAGCCGTAGCAGCTGGGGTCGCACCTGGGCAGGAACACAGATGCACCCCGGCTGGCCGGCCTCGGTTAACTCCCGTACCACTCCGTTCCGCACACACAACCGGGCATACAAACCGCTCCAGGGTCCTGGTAGGGCGCTCTTTTCCTCCCGCAGTGCCGCCTCCACTGCCGCCAGATCCGGATCTCGCTGCTGGGTCTGTCTCAGCTGCTCGTCGTTTAGGCCCGGGAAGGCGCAGCCGACGTCCTCCTGGATCCGTCCGATCGGGTCCCGAGCCGCGGGTCCCGCGCTTGCCGGGCGGTCGACGGGATCCTCAGTGCCACCTGTGAGGGTTTCTGTGGCGCACACTGCACTCTCCCTCGCTGGGGGGGGGTCAGTGGCCGCGGCCTCTCGGGGGTCCGTTGCCTGCCGGCAGCGTCCCCCCGTGAAACACGGGCAGGCCTCCTCCGCCCTCGTCTCGGCGTACACCGTGGGTCGCCTCGACAAGGCGTCCGCGTTTGCATGCGTCCGGCCAGCCCGATACTCGATTTGCAGGTTGTACTCCTGCAACTGCGCCAACCACCGGGCCATCTGCCCCCGCGGCTCCTTGAATGTAAGAAGAAACTGCAGAGCATAATGGTCAGTGCGTACGCGACATCTCCTGCCGTACAAATACGGCCGGAACTGCTTACATGCGAAAATCACGGCGTACAACTCTTGGCGGGTCACGCAATAGTTCAGCTCGGCCCCACTCAAGGTCCGGCTGGCGTACGCGATGACTCGTTCCGTCCCATCCTGTACCTGTGACAACACCGCGCCCAGCCCGCTGCTGCAGGCGTCGGTGTCCAAAATAAAATCGGTGGTAAAATCGGGGAAAGCAAGGGTGGGGGCGTGGGTGAGGTGGTCTTTGAGAGTGGTGAAGGCCGTCTGGCAGGCCCCCGTCCACTGATAGGGGTGCTTAGGGGAAGTGAGTTGGGTGAGGGGGCGTGCAATCTCGCTGAATCCCTTTACAAATCGACGATAATAGGTGGCAAGCCCCAAAAATGATCTGATCTCCGTCAGATTCCTTGGCCGTGGCCACTCCACTACGGCGCGCACCTTCTCCGGATCGGTGTGCACGCCTGCCTCGCTGACGCGATGCCCGAGGTACCCCACCTCGCGTTGTGCGATGTAACACTTACGTGGCTTGAGCTTGAGATGAGCCGCTCGCAGTCGCTGGAACACCTCTCGAAGCCTGGACCAATGCTCAGACAAAGATCTACTGAACACTATCACATCGTCCAAGTAAATCAGGCACTGTTCCCATTGCAAGCCCCGCATCACCAACTCCATCAGCCGCTGGAACGTCGCGGGCGCATTGGTGAGTCCGAACGGCAACACTCGAAACTCAAACAGGCCCATCGGGGTGGTGAATGCTGTTTTTGGCCGATCCTCCTCCGTCATCTCCACCTGCCAGTAACCGGATGCCAGATCGAGGGTGGAAAAATACCGCGCTCCTGCGAGACTGTCGAAGGTGTCGTCGATGCGAGGTATGGGGAAGGCATCGCCGAGCGTGACTGCGTTTAGTTTACGGTAATCGACGCAGAACCGGGTTGACCCATCCTTTTTCGTTACTAGTACCACCGGGGCTGACCAGGGGCTCGCCGAGGGCTGAATTATGTTATCGCGAAGCATGTCCCCAACTGCCTCTTTGATTTGGGCGCGTTCGGGTGCGCCCACTCGGTACGCAGGGAGTTTGATGGGTCGGGCTGCACCGGTGTCAATTTGATGCTTAACAAGGTCGGTCCGACCCACGTCCGAGTCGTGTTCGCTGAACACGTCGGCATACTCCCGCAGTAACTCGCGCAGCCGATCGGCCTCTCCCTTAGGTAAGTCCGCCCATGGTACATGTAACGCGTCGAGCAGGGGAACGACCTCGGCTCGGGGAGTCGGGCCGACTCGCCAGGCCAGGTCCTGCTCACCCTCAGGACGACCGGGGTCCTCAGCCCAGAGTGCGAACACCGAGTCGTTAGAGTGGCGTGCGTGCAGGGGGTGTACTGTGGCTATCGGGGTGCGCCGTCGCAGTATCGCGGGGGTATTGTGGGGGTTAAACATCCGCATAAACAATCGGTCCCCATCTGCGTTTACCAACGTGGCGGATCCCACAACCCCATACCGTTTTGCCAACTCCGGGTGAGGAGTTAGCATTACCTCCCCTGATGGTCGGAGCGCGGGGTCGGTGGGGGATGTTGCCACCGGCACCAGCATCTCGGTGAGCGGGCCGATGGTGACTGCCGTCGCCAGGATAGCGGCCACAGGTGCAAAGCGGCGGCGCGTTGGTTCTCGTCCCAGGAACGGTATCCGCTCGCCGTTGCTCTCCATGGTGGCGCATCGCTGGCGGGGTTGCACGTTGAGTCCCAACCGTTCTAGGAGGTCGGTGCCTGCGATACACTCGTGACACAACGCACTCGACACGTAGAACTCCTGCGTGCACACCTGGCTGCCTATGCGGACCTCTAGGGTGGCTTTCCCCAGCAGCCCCATTCCGGCTCCGCTCGCAGTGTGCAGCGCGCGGTCCGGGGCCTGCAGGTGACGCACGTCGACCCCGATCGCGCTGCAGTGCGCTGCGCTCACGAGCGAGGCCACCGCCCCCGTGTCCAGTAGGATGCGGGTACGCACTCCGTTTACCTCCCCTTCCACCAGCGACGTGGCCCCCGTGATCCCCGCCACCAGCTCCCGCAGCCAGTCGCCAGGAGTCACCGTTTCCGTGGGCGTTGTTGCTGGAACCTGTGTGGAGATCACTCGCTCGCCATTATTCTCATTATCGTCTATTTGTATCGGGACCGCGTCGATTGCACCCCTAGTTGGTCCGCTCTCTAGGGGGCGTTGGAGTTTAACCCCCGCGTCTGTCTAGCTCGGGTGATTTCCGGACAATCCCTCACTAGATGCCCTCGGCGATCGCTACATATAACATGCCCGGGGAGGGGGGGCGGTTCCGTAGCGGGTCCCCTGTCCGCTCCCTCCCCCCCCATTACGCCGCTGTCCACCCTCCGCCTCTAGTCGGGCTACCCTCCCAGATAACCCTCCCACCGTGGCGCGTAGGTCCCCCATTTCGGATCGGATGGACTCAACGGAGGATTGCAGTTGGGTCATATTTTTATTCGTTTCCTCGCGTACCTGGGTTACCTGGCCGGAGACATCCTTTATACCCATTTGTATACCGGCAACCCATCCCGGGGTTGTCTCGCGGGACACTGGAGGCTCTCTTTCCCGGCCCCTTACCGTCCTCGCGAGCTCCTGTTCCTCCTCCTCGTCTTCCGAGAGCAGGCTCGCAATGGCGCGCTCTCGTCCCAGCCCCCGGAGCTGCGCGCGTTCGCTGTGAATTCTTTCACACTTACGTGCGCGCTCGACAAGGGTGTTAAAGGGAAGACGTGGGCAGCTCATGTCTGGCTGCCACCACGCCGTGCGAGACAAGTACCGCTGGATTTTCTCGGCGGCCAGTTCCTCAATAACATCAGTTGCGTACCCCGGGCGTGCGATCTTTGTTAACTCGCGCACATCCTCGGCGTAATCACGTAGATCTTCGCCAGGTTGGCGCCGGCGCGCCTCTAAGGCCGATTTTGCTTCCTCCTCGTCACGCGTGCCAAAACGCTGATCGAGTCGGCGCATCAGCTCCTCTAGCTGTGTCTGTGCGCTCGCGGGTAACGCTTCTACAAAATCGGCTGCCCGCCCATCAAGATTCATATTAAGTTGACGTACTGCCTGCGCGTCCGTCCATCCATTAATTTCCTTGGCCCCTAAGAGATTGCGGGCGAATGCCTTCCACGAAGGGGCCCCCCGGCCGGTAAATATTAGTCTTATTTTAGCGTGAGGTAACGCGGGGGTCCGTACCGCTTCCGACACCAATTTGTGGGGGTCGCTAGCCCCCGAGATCCCTCCCTCGATAACGCTAACGGCCGGGCTAGCATCATCAATCGCCCCCCCGCTGCTAAGCGAACCGCTGCTAAGTTCCTCACCTATGGTGTGGGAGCCGTCGCCCGCGGATTCCCCTCCACCGCGGGTCCGCGTAATGGGCATGGTTAATTACCGATTAGTATTCTGCCCCTCTCTACTATGATACTTCCCTTTCCTAATCGCGCGCCTGCAACCCACGCGGGGCGAACGCACGCACGCCCACACACACGCCGCTCCGCGCACTCCAACTCAACTCACGTTATACTCGCGCGCCTGTATCACACACGGAGCGAACACACGCGACACCCACTCTCTCACCGCTCTGCGCAGCGCTCCCCCGAGGCGAGCCGCAGCACCACAGAATCACTGCGTACCCACGCGCAACCCGCGCGCTCAGCTCCGCGCAGCGCTCACTCACGTGGCGAACCACTGTGCACACAGCGCACCCACACGCTCACACCGCACGACAAGATCACGCGAGACCACGCTTCGCTATTAATGATTTATTATATGCTACCTGCGAATTGATGTGGAATCAGTGAGTCGACGAGGCTGGCCTATTCCACTAAACCTGTACCTATTCCCTATTTATCGGCTTACGATACCCTACTTCACCTCCCCACTCACTGCTTGGTGCCCGCGGAGGTTCGCTGCTCTCTGCGCTAACAGCGTACCTCGATGCGTCGCACGGACGTCCGGGTCGCTGGCTGGAAGTCCTGCTGGTCCGCTGGCCTGGAGAGAAGGGAGCTATTTTCCCTCTGCGCCCCTCTATTTATCCTCCCTACCTTCAAGGGGATGCTGCGCTAAACAATGGGCTCGCGATCCTCTGGCACGCGCACGGCGGTTCTGGGTGCTGTTGATATGCTAATCAGTGTGCCGCGTGCAAGGCGTAAATCCTACTTAATCCCTTACCCTCCCTAACAATGGGGCCTGCGCGCTCAAGCGCAATTATCCCAACCCTCCATGACTATGCGCAACAGCCCCTGTGACCCCGCTATTCATGCTGTCCCGTGCCTCCCCTGCTCGCCCCGTCGACCCGTGGGAGTGTGTGTGGGGGGAAATGCGCCTCAACCGCGGTGGCCGAATGCCCCACGCCACGACCTACCATATTAAGGCCGGCCGCAGCGCCGCGGTGCCACGTAGCACGGGGAGGTCATCCAATTCCCTGATCGCCGGAAACCGTGAGAATTAATCCCGATAAGGGTCTCTCGGATAAAAACCGGTCGATCAGGTGACCTTCCCTTCCAGCTCTATGGGGGGGGGGAATGCGTGCGGGTGTGTGCTTATGTGGGGCGGGTGATGGGGGGCAGTGCGGTGGGGGAAGCCGGGCGGCTCCCTGGTTCGGCAGAGCGGCCCCGTCGTTGTGGCACCACAAGTGTAGTGGGTGTAGCCATAGGGCTTACACGAGTCGAGTGTATTGTGTAGCCAGAGGCATAGGGCTTACACGAGTCGAGTATATTGTGTGTAGCCAGAGGCATAGGGTCTACACGAGTCAAGTGTATCGGGTGTAGCCAGAGGCCTAGAGCTTACACGAGATTAGTGGAGTGTGTCGGAGGAAGAAGAGAGACCACACGTTGTATTGTGATACCTAAAGGATTTAATAAAAGTGTGTTACCCGTCAAGAAGTTCCTGCCGTCAATTCCCATACTTCATATGTGTAAAATTTTTGACTTTTTTTGGTGCACGTGCAAATCTGCTGGAAAAGCCTGTGGACGGTTCGTGACGTTCGTACGATATTTGGCGACACAAAAAATTGCGATTTCCCAGCTTCAGGGAATTCGGAGCGAGAGAAACGAGGCCCCGTAACGCACATGAGAGCAATCCCGGCCAATTTCTACCGTTTGATGGGGTCTATGTGTAAAAATTTTGACTTTTTTTGGTGCACGAGCAAATCTGCTGGAAAGGCGTGTCGAAGTTTCGTGACGTTCGGACGATATTTGGCGACACTAAAATGAGCGTTTTGCCAGCTCCAGGGAATTCGGAGCGAGAGAAACGAGGCCCCGTAACGCACATGAGAGCAATCCCGGCCAATTTCTACCGTTTGATGGGGTCTATGTGTAAAAATTTTGACTTTTTTTGGTGCACGAGCAAATCTGCTGGGAAAGCGTGTGGAAGTTTCGTGACGTTCGGACGATATTTGGCGACACTATAATGAGCGTTTTGCCAGCTCCAGGGAATTCGGAGCGAGAGAAACGAGGCCCCGTAACGCACATGAGAGCAATCCCGGCCAATTTCTACCGTTTGATGGGGTCTATGTGTAAAAATTTTGACTTTTTTTGGTGCACGAGCAAATCTGCTGGGAAAGCGTGTGGAAGTTTCGTGACGTTCGGACGATATTTGGCGACACTAAAATGAGCGTTTTGCCAGCTCCAGGGAATTCGGAGCGAGAGAAACGAGGCCCCGTAACGCACATGAGAGCAATCCCGGCCAATTTCTACCGTTTGATGGGGTCTATGTGTAAAAATTTTGACATTTTTTGGTGCACGAGCAAATCTGCTGGAAAAGCCTGTGGACGGTTCGTGACGTTCGTACGATATTTGGCGACACAAAAATTGCGATTTCCCAGCTTCAGGGAATTCGGAGCGAGAGAAACGAGGCCCCGTAACGCACATGAGAGCAATCCCGGCCAATTTCTACCGTTTGATGGGGTCTATGTGTAAAATTTTGACTTTTTTTGGTGCACGAGCAAATCTGCTGGGAAAGCGTGTGGAAGTTTCGTGACGTTCGGACGATATTTGGCGACACTATAATGAGCGTTTTGCCAGCTCCAGGGAATTCGGAGCGAGAGAAACGAGGCCCCGTAACGCACATGAGAGCAATCCCGGCCAATTTCTACCGTTTGATGGGGTCTATGTGTGCTGGAAAAGCGTGTGGAAGTTTCGTGACGTTCGGACGATATTTGGCGACACTATAATGAGCGTTTTGCCAGCTCAGGGAATTCGGAGCGAGAGAAACGAGGCCCCATAACGCACATGAGAGCAATCCCGGCCAATTTCTACCGTTTGATGGGGTCTATGTGTGCTGGAAAAGCGTGTGGAAGTTTCGTGACGTTCGGACGATATTTGGCGACACTATAATGAGCGTTTTGCCAGCTCCAGGGAATTCGGAGCGAGAGAAACGAGGCCCCGTAACGCACATGAGAGCAATCCCGGCCAATTTCTACCGTTTGATGGGGTCTATGTGTAAAAATTTTGACTTTTTTGGTGCACGAGCAAATCTGCTGGGAAAGCGTGTGGAAGTTTTGTGACGTTCGGACGATATTTGGCGACACTAAAATGAGCGTTTTGCCAGCTCCAGGGAATTCGGAGCGAGAGAAACGAGGCCCCGTAACGCACATGAGAGCAATCCCGGCCAATTTCTACCGTTTGATGGGGTCTATGTGTAAAAATTTTGACTTTTTTTGGTGCACGAGCAAATCTGCTGGGAAAGCGTGTGGAAGTTTCGTGACGTTCGGACGATATTTGGCGACACTAAAATGAGCGTTTTGCCAGCTCCAGGGAATTCGGAGCGAGAGAAACGAGGCCCCGTAACGCACATGAGAGCAATCCCGGCCAATTTCTACCGTTTGATGGGGTCTATGTGTAAAAATTTTGACTTTTTTTGGTGCACGTGCAAATCTGCTGGGAAAGCGTGTGGAAGTTTCGTGACGTTCGGACGATATTTGGCGACACTAAAATGAGCGTTTTGCCAGCTCCAGGGAATTCGGAGCGAGAGAAACGAGGCCCCGTAACGCACATGAGAGCAATCCCGGCCAATTTCTACCGTTTGATGGGGTCTATGTGTAAAAATTTTGACTTTTTTTGGTGCACGAGCAAATCTGCTGGAAAGGCGTGTGGACGGTTCGTGACGTTCGTACGATATTTGGCGACACTAAAATGAGCGCTTTGCCAGCTCCAGGGAATTCGGAGCGAGAGAAACGAGGCCCCGTAACGCACATGAGAGCAATCCCGGCCAATTTCTACCGTTTGATGGGGTCTATGTGTAAAAATTTTGACTTTTTTTTGGTGCACGAGCAAATCTGCTGGAAAGCGTGTGGAAGTTTCGTGACGTTCGGACGATATTTGGCGACACTAAAATGAGCGTTTGCCAGCTCCAGGGAATTCGGAGCGAGAGAAACGAGGCCCCGTAACGCACATGAGAGCAATCCCGGCCAATTTCTACCGTTTGATGGGGTCTATGTGTAAAATTTTGACTTTTTTTGGGCACGAGCAAATCTGCTGGGAAAGCGTGTGGAAGTTTCGTGACGTTCGGACGATATTTGGCGAACTATAAATGAGCGTTTTGCCAGCTCCAGGGACTTCGGAGCGAGAGAAACGAGGCCCCGTAAAGCACATGAGAGCAATCCCGGCCAATTTCTACCGTTTGATGGGGTCTATGTGTAAAATTTTGACTTTTTTTGGGTGCACGAGCAAATCTGCTGGGAAAGCGTGTGGAAGTTTCGTGACGTTCGTACGATATTGGCGACACTATAATGAGCGTTTGCCAGCTCCAGGGAATTCGGAGCGAGAGAAACGAGGCCCCCGTAACGCACATGAGAGCAATCCCGGCCAATTCTACCGTTTGATGGGGTCTATGTGTAAAAATTTTGACTTTTTTTGGTGCACGAGCAAATCTGCTGGGAAAGCGTGTGGAAGTTTCGTGACGTTCGGACGATATTTGGCGACAACTAAATGACGCGTTTTTGCCAGCTCCAGGGAATTCGGAGCGAGAGAAACGAGGCCCCGTAACGCACATGAGAGCAATCCCGGCCAATTTCTACCGTTTGATGGGGTCTTGTGTAAAATTTGACTTTTTTTGGTGCACGAGCA
>NW_026891325.1:0-52085 GCF_015708825.2 Lethenteron reissneri | reverse complement strand
TTTGTTGTTGTTGTTTACTTCCCCCCACCGCCCCCCCCCCCCACGGCAGCCAACAGCTCCCAGCTGCTGGCCAGGTCTCCGCTGCCCGAGGGCCTCCACTGGGTGGAGCTCGTCGTCTGGGACTCGGGGACTCCGCCACTGGGCGCCGTGCGCCGCCTGCAGGTGCCCGTCTGCGCCGCCTGCGACCACCGCGGCCTCTGTCGCCGCGGCGACGGAGCCGGAGCCAGCGCCGTCGCCGTGGCGACCATCGTCGTGTTGGTGATCTTACTGGGTCAGCTGCTCACTCAGTCAGTCACTCACTTACTCACTTATACACTCACTCACTCAGTCACTCACTTACACACTTACTCACTTACTTACTCACTCGCTCACTTACTCGCTTATACACTCACACACTCACTCACTCACTCACACACTCAACACACTCACTCACTTCTCACTCACTCACACACTCACTCACACACTCACTCACTCCTCACTCACTTACTTACTCACTCACTCACTTACTCGCTTATGCACTCACTCACACACTCACTCACTTACTCACTCACTCACACACTCACTCACTCACTTACTCACTCACTCACACACTCACTCACTCACTCACCCACTCACTCACTCAGTCACTCACTCAGTCACTCACTTTATCAGTCACTTACTCACACACTCACTTACTTACTTACTCACTTACTCGCTTATACACTCACACACTCACTCACTTACTCACTCACTCACACACACACTCACTCACACACTCACTCAGTCAGTCACTCACTCACTTATACACTCACTCACTCAGTCACTCACTCAGTCACTCACTTACTTTATCAGTCACTCACTCACACACTCACTTACTTACTCACTCACACACTCACTCCTCACTCACTCACTCACACACTCACTCACTCACTTACTCGCTTATACACTCACACACTCACTCACTTACTCACTCACACACTCACTCACTCACTTACTCACTCACTCACACACTCACCTACCCTCCTCCCTCTCCTCCTCCTCCCTCCCCCCACTCCTCACCCTGACCCACGACCCCCGCTCCGACCCCGTGACCCCCGCCCCTCACCCTGACCCATGACCCCGCTCCGACCCCGTGACCCCCGCCCCACGCTCCTCACCCTGACCCACGACCCCCGCTCCGACCCCGTGACCCCCGCCCCCTGCCCCTCACCCTGACCCACGACCCCCGCTCCGACCCCGTGACCCCCGCCCCTCCTCCACCCAGGCCTCCTCGGCTCCCTCCTACCTGGCGGTGGCGTGTCAAGCGCCGTCGCCACGGAGACAAAGCGGGGAGGTGGAGCCTCGCGAGCTGCACGGTGACCTCACGGTAACCCCACCCACAGTGACCCCACGGTGACACCACGGTAACCCCACCCCGGTGACCCCACGGTAAACCCCACTCACGGTGACCCCACTGTGACCCCAGGCCGTTGAGTTGTTGAGGTCGTGTTGAGGTTCGGTGTTGAGGTCGTGGTGTCTGCACTGCAGGACTACGATCCGACGTTGCTGCTCCTGGAAACAGCGTCACCACCGTCACCACCGTCACCACCGTCACCACCGCCACCACCGCCACCACCCGCCACCACCGCCACCCACCCGTCATTGTCACCGTCATTGTCACCGTCGTGCGGCGATTGTCCCGGATCACTCCCCCTGAGAGAAACCATTGCAGCCTTCATCAGCAAGGTTAGTAACCACCACCACCATCACCACCATCACCACCATCACCACCACCATCACCACCACCATCACCACCACCACCATCACCGTCACCATCACCACCACCACCACCACCATCACCACCATCACCACCACTACCACTAACACCATCACCATCACCACCACCATCACCACCATCACCATCACCACCACCATCACCACCACCACCACCACCCACCACCATCACCACCCCACCACCATCACCCACCACCACCATCCACGTCACCACCATCACCACCCCACCATCCCCATCACCACCACCACCATCACCACCATCACCACATCACCTCACCACCCCATCACCACCATCACCACCATCACCACCACCATCACCACCACCACCATCACCACCACCCTCCCCCCATCACCCCCTCCCCCACCCATCACCACCCCACCTACCACCACCATCACCACCCCACCCCATCACCACCATCCACCACCATCCACCACACCACCACCACCATCACCACCACCACCACCACCCATCACCACCCATCCCCACCACCCCATCACCACCACCACCATCCACCACCACCACCATCACCACCACCACCTCACCCACCCCCCCCACACCACCACCACACCATCACCACCACCACCACCACCCACCACCATCACCACCACCACCATCACCACCACCACCATCACCACCACCACCACCATCACCACCATCACCACCACCCACCATCACCATCACCCACCACCACCATCACCACCACCACCACATCACCACCACCATCCACCATCACCACCACCATCACCACCACCATCACCACCCACCACCACCATCACCACCACCATCATCACCATCACCACCACCACCATCACCACCATCACCCACCACCATCACCACCACCATCATCACCATCACCACCCCCACCATCACCACCACCACCATCACCACCACCACCATCACCACCACCACCATCACCACCACCATCACCATCACCCCCACCACCACCATCACCACCACCACTCACTTTGAACACCACCACCACCACTCACTTGAACAGCACCACCACCACTCACTTGAACACCACCACCACTCACTTGAACATCACCACCACCACCACTCACTTGAACACCACCACCACCACTCACTTGAACACCACCATCACCACCACCACCACTCACTTGAACACCACCACCACCACCGCCTGCAGGGTTTGCGTGCGGCCGACGACGATGAGATGGCACCGCCGTACGACTCGCTGGCCTGTGTTCGCGTACGAGGGCCTCCGGCTCCGAGGCCGGCTCACTCAGCTCACTCGGATCACTCAGCTGACTCAGCTGACTCAGCTCACTCGGATCACTCAGCTGACTCAACTCACTCGGATCACTCAGCTGACTCGGCTGACTCAGCTGACTCAACTCACTCGGATCCTCAACTCACTCGGATCCTCAATGCCGGGGACGTCCTAGCACGCTGGAGACGCAGATTGAGAACATTCACCACCAACACTACTACTAACATTCACCACTACTACTACTAACACTCACTAACACTCACCGCCACCACTACCACCACTAACATTCACCACCACCACTCCTACTACCACTACTACTACTACCACTACCACTCACCACTACTACTACTAACACTCACTACCACCACTAACATTCACCACCACCACTCCTACTACTACTACCACTACTACCACTACCACTCACCACCACTACTACTAACACTCACTAACACTCACCGCCACCACTAACATTCACCACCACCACTCCTACTACCACTACTACTACTACCACTACCACTCACCACTACTACTACTAACACTCACTACCACCACTAACATTCACCACCACCACTCCTACTATTACTACCACTACTACCACTACCACTCACCACCACTACTACTAACACTCACTACACTCACCACCACCACTACCACCACTAACATTCACCACCACCACTCCTACTACTACTACCACTACTACTACTACCACTCACCACCACTACTACTACTAACACTCACTAACACTCACCACTACCACCACTAACATTCACCACCACCACTACTACTACCACTACTACTACTACCACTCACCACCACTACTACTACTACTAACACTCACCACCACCACTACCACCACTAACATTCACCACCACCACTCCTACTACTACTACCACTACTACTACTACCACTTACCACCACTACTACTACTAACACTCACCACCACCACTACCACCACTAACATTCACCACCACCACTCCTACTACTACTACCACTACTACCACTACCACTCACCACCACCACTACTACTACCACTACTACCACTACCACTCACCACCACTACTACTACTACTACCACTCACCACCACCACTACCACCACGTGTACACACACACACACACGTGTACACACACACACGTGTACACGCACACACACGTGTACACACACACGTGTACACACACACGTGTACACACACACACGTGTACACACACACACGTGTACACACACACACACACACGTGTACACACACACGTGTACACACACACACGTGTACACACGCACACACACACGTGTACACACACACACGTGTACACACACACACGTGTACACACACACACGTGTACACACACATACTCCTCAAAGCCTCTCCCACCCCCCCCACTCTCCTCACCTCGTTGTCGAATTGACGTAAAAATACGTGAAGCAGCCTTGAATCTCACGTACTGCTGCTACTGCTTCTGATGTTCACGTTTCAGTTTGTTTTGTATCCGCCCCTTAAGGACAAGAGCCTCTATACTCATAGGGGGTTTTCCCTTTTTTCTGGCAACAAAATTGACACCTTTTGCAAGGAATCATGTCTACATTAACCACAATACCTGCAGTCAAATGCAAACAAAAAACAATTCTCTGGTAATGTATGCATTGTCTTTGAAACTGATTGGTCCACACCAGAGACAGCTTTCTTTGGAGCCTCGTCTCATATGGTGTTCGGCCAGATGACGCCAAAAGGCGCACACCATATGAGACTAGGCTCTAAAGAAAGCTGTCTCTGGTGTGGACCAATCAGTTTCAAAGACAATGCATACATTACCAGAGTATTGTTTTTTGTTTGCATTTGACTGCAAGTATTGTGGTTAGTGTAAGCATGATTCCTTGCAAAAGGTGTCAGTTTTGTTGCCAGAAAAAAGGGGAAAACCCCTATTAGTATATTTTGTTACTGGCAAAGGAGATCCCATGATGTAGCGACAAGAGCCTCGTTTGATAATTACACTGGTCAACAACAAAAAAATCAACTGGCCTGGACTTTTGCAGCTGTTCTAGACTAATTTCAGGGTGCTGATTCCAAATCTGATGTCAGATTTGCTCAATCACATCTCATTTCCATGCTATCGGTATACCCCATTTTCATTGATTTTACCCGAAATTAACTCTGTCACTTATGATTGCAAGTTGTTGCGAGTCAGTGATTGCTTTAGTGTTAAAATATGGTGCTGCTGCTACTACTGCTGCTGCTACTACTGCTGCTACTACTGCTGCTACTGCTGCTACTACTGCTGCTATTGCTGCTACTGCTACTACTCCTGCTGCTGCTACTGCTGCTACTGCTACTACTGCTGCTACTGCTACTACTGCTGCTACTGCTACTACTGCTGCTACTGCTACTACTGCTACTACTACTGCTGCTACTGATTATATACTAGTTTAACACGTTGGCTTTCGCGACCAGTATTATTCATAATAAAGGTTTTGGGTTTGATCGCGTTATTATAAATGTGTCGTAACCCTCCACCACCCGACACGGCCAATCAGTAAAAACCTGCGTCAAGTTAACAAACACTAATAAGTTACTTCTGCAGGCCACCTGTGTGTTTGAAGAGTGAATCCACAATATTTAGGATTTGAGTCGTACGACGTTTCGCTGATAATTACATCTCAAAGCCAGCTGCCAGCAGTGGCAGAGCATGCTTGCCAACAAGGACATTCAACTAATTTTTATAACGTGGAAGTGTTATGCAAAAACTAATTATTACTGGCCAAGACTAATTATAGAATCAATCGAAATTGAGGAAAATACAAATAATTTCCACCGCTGTGATAGCTACAGAGTCAGCACAGCCTGGAAGCGCTTGCAAGGGATTACACTTCATATACTGGTGCTTATCCTCAGAGCCACGAGTGGAAATTTCGCAAATGTTTAGTCCGATCAATAATTTCCAATGGGTAGTTCATCAACTGTTGCACTGTTGCATAGTGCAGAAGCTGGGCAATCGCGAGGCTGCGAATCCAGATCTTGGTCAGGGAATGACTCGGCTTTTACAGGGTCAATACATGGGGAAGCATCTTCTTTTAAATCCTTTATATTAAGTTCACTTGCTTGCTTGCTTAGGACCGTGCAAATCTTTCGGTCGTTTTTTAACCCACTTCCCGTGATCCAATCGAGCTGACATTTTGCACACAGACTCGTTGTGCGTGACAATTTATTTTCGTGAAATTCACGAATTTTACAATGTTTAGGGAATTTTTTTAAAATATTTCATTACCAATTGCTTGATGGTGGCAGACAATCATCTGACCCATAGGTGGCAGTCATCTCAAGCCAGAGGACGAGAGGACTCTAGCCGACACGTATATAAAGGATTTATAGTGAAAAACTTTGTTTTTACGGCTTATACTTGTTTGGTGGTGAAGTCAGCAGCGGTTGTACTTGAGGAAGACTTAGCCCCTGCCGTGGGATGGCTGCGATGCCCACCGCTCGCTCAGTGCCGTCAACACATCGGGGTGGGAAACCTTTTGTGACCGTTTGAAGGAAGTTTCAGGTCGTAGAATCGGACACAGCGCCCGGTGGCTGGGGCACAGTTTGCCCATCAAAAAGTTGTAGTTTTAAAAATCATCTCTTGGGGGTCGATAAAGCGAGTACTACTTTGTGGAAAGCAAACAGAGGTTGTCCTGTATCGGTGTTTTTCACTCATTCTCATAGGGGGGGACCACTTTCGCGATGAAGGCATCATCATTGTGGTGAGGGCCGCCACACGCTTGAAACCATTTGGGGTTTCGACAGCAGTATGATGGGGGGGAGGGGGGGCGTTTTCACATTTGCGTCATGTCGGGGGGCCGCTCTAAAGGTCACCACCACGGGCCGCTGGTGGCCTTGCGATGAAGAAGTCTGCGGCCTATACAATACACCCACCCTGCTGCTGCTGTGGCAATGTGCACAAGTCCCACCACCGACTACTCACAGCTCTGCAGGCACATGATGTATCTATTGTTTTGAATTATTATTAGATAGGGCACTGCCCCAGAGGTCGCAAACGGCTTTTGTTTCCTTACCCGTACCTGGCCGCACCAGGGTCGCAAATGGATACCCGTACCCGGCTGATTACCGGTAGCCGTTCCCTACCCGTACCCTACCCGAAATGAGTGACAAACGGTTACTCAACAGTGACTCACGGCCTACCCGTACCTGGCCGCACCAGGGTCGCGAACGGCTACCCGTACCCGGCCGCCGTATCGGGTAGGGTACGGTATCGGGTACCCGGTTGCGACCTCTGCACTGCCCCCACGCTCATTCGAGTGCAACAATCACACGCGCCTTGAACGTGGGCTGACTCACAGAGCCGCGCTGTGAGCACCCCAAGGCCCCCAGTCAAAGTCGCTCCAGCCACGACGCTTCGACGACGGCACGCCGAGCCGGTGAGCACCCGGGTGAGGGTTGACAATCAACACCTGGGGGTGGTGTGAAGAGAACGAGGTAGGTCCGTGCAGTAGCTCGTTCGTCGAGGGCCAGACTAAGCTGTCTCGGGTGTGGACCAATCAACTTCAAGGACAGTGCATACATGATCAGAGTTGTGTTTTGTTTGCATTCTGACCAGTGGCGGCTCCTGCAAAATCTTCTAGGGGGGGCAAATGTCTGGATGATTGATAAGGATAACGTCCACCCATGCAATGGATAAATTAACAGCTTAAGCATGTAAAGGCAACTTCACTTCTTTAATATTAATGAAAAATAAAGTGACTCTTACAATACATCTTGTTTGTTTCTATACTCACTATTAAAACAAACCACTCAAGTTTATTTTATTAAAGATTCCACTAGGTAGCAACAAATTATGTTGTATGAAACGTGCTTACATATGATGACGTAAGCACGTATGATGACGTAAGCACGTTAGTGCGAGCCCTCCCGGAAGCCATAGAGAATGCATTGGAGCGCCCGCCGTTCGAAAAAAAAACATCTTTCAATGTAAGTCTATGGGGCCACTCGGGGCGATTCTCAGCAGGAGTGAAATCGCCCAAAAAGAGGCGGTACTCCACAGAACGTGACATGACGCTGATTGGACTATATCCAGAGGCTGACAGTGACGGCTAGCGTGACTCTGTGGTTCAATGACATTGGTGGTGCGTCGCCCAATCGCCCTAATGAAGAAACTGCCCCTGATTCTGACTGCAGGTATTGTGGTCTATGCAAACATGGCAACTTGTAAAAAAGGTGTCAGTTTTGTTGCCAGATAAAAGGGTAAAAAAACAATTATCATGCTTCTGTTTACTTAATGGGAGAACGTTAACTTCAAACTCTGGATAAGCGCAAGAAATGGAAGTGTGCGTCTCTTGTCCTAAGAGAGGATTGCGCATACGGGAGTTGCACACCGACACCCCCCTCGCCAGCATTGCAGAGCAATGCGATCATTACGATAAAGACGCTGAGATTTATTTCTGAGTTTTAATGTAGAAATTCAAGTCTTGGCAGCCTTGGCTGCGTCGGTAAACAAAATGTATTCAAATGGAAGCACGTTAAAAACGGGGTTGTACATCCAGGAGAAATACACTGACGTTTGTCAAACAGCAACTTGCAAAGAGAACACTAAAATGCACCGCTAAAATAGTACGCGCAGTACAACACGGACCAATGGTCTGGACGATTTGTGAAAATGTTACAAATATCTTGCTCAAAGAGTATTAATACTAACTCATGTTCTGGCTGGCAATTATAAACAACAAGTTTAAATTTGATTTAAAGCTTTCGTGATTGCAGGGATTCATCTTCTTGGTTCTTTTGGTAAAGTCACGTAGAAGGGAAATAATAAAATAATAAAAATAAAACATCATCAAATCATTCTCACGACGTTTCGGCCACAACGCAAGCAGCCGTCCTCAGGTGAAGAACAGATCTGTCGGAAAGACAGCGTCTGAATGAACAGGTCTGTCGGAAAGACAGTCGGAAAGACAGACCTGTTCATTCAGACGCTGTCTTTCTGACCTGTTCTTTACCTGGAGACGGCTGCTTGCGTTGTGACCGAAACGTCGTGAGAATGATTTTATGATGTTTTATTATTTTATTATTTCCCTTCTACGTGACTTTACCAAAAGAACCAACAACAACAACGTCATTCTACTTGCATGTAAAACGGAATGAATGAACTACAGAGATGACAACGTGTAAACAAACAAACAAACACCGCAGCTTCAGAGAGACGACAACAGGAATTGCACAAACAGTGTAAACTACACAAGCTGCATGCTGTCAAATAACACTGCGTGAAAGTTTAGCAGAATACTTTTATCTTTTCAAGACTAACAGAAGCAAATCTTTAACATTTCAAACATTGAGTAACACTGCTTTTGTAAAAGATGGCACTGGTAGAAAACTTATTCTTTTTTAAAGTGTGCACATTAAATACTTTTTTTCAGATCATTCTTGTATCTTCCACCTACAGATGTTCCTAATCATAGCATTATCTATCCACATTTAACATGCCCATTCCTAACTCCGTTTTCCACCTCTTTGCAATCATTTTAATACGAAAAACACCTCGCCGCTAGTACCCACTCATTCCAACAGCATTTCAGTTAGTCCAGAAATACCTTTGCTCAAAACACATTCTGCATCCACAAAACACATTTCAGGCACGGCAGTGGTCTGCTTGCAACACGACACATTTGCTCTCAGATCGACCGGCGAGTTATCACGACTCAAAGCATCGTCGTCACTCGCACCGTCAGTTACGCATTTAGTTTCTTGGTCTTCACCCGAGCGGAGCTTCCATCGCAATATCATCTCCGTCAGCACGGCTCAACTTGACGGCGGCATCTCTCTCTTCGCTTCCCGCAGCCCCCCGCCGCGCGCGCATCTTCCCACTCTGCCTCGTCATTCCGGCCCTCTGGTACGGACACAACCCTCCGCCCCGCACCCGTCACCCCCCTCGTCGAGCTCTTCCGTCGCTCCGCTCGCCGCCCCCCCGGAGCGCCCGGCTCCCCGCGGTCGCCGCGCGGGCAGCACGAGTAGCGGCGGTGCGTGTGCTTCGAGTAGACTCCCGAGTGCGAGAAGCGCTTGCCGCAGCGCCCGCAGCGGTACGGCTTCTCGCCCGAGTGCAGCCGCGAGTGCTCGGCCAGGTGCTGCTTGCGCTTGAACGCCTTGCTGCACACCGAGCAGCGGTGCGGGCGCTTGCCTGCGACGAACAGGGAACGGAGGGGCGGGGTTATCGCCCTCGCACGGCATGCAGGAGGTCGTGGGTTCGAACCGCCTGCCTGCGACGGACAGGGAACGGAGGGGCAAGCGCGCGGGGACGCGACGTAACGCGTACCTGTGTGCTCGTACTGGTGGCGCAGCAACGAGCTGCTCTGCTGGAAGATTCCGTCGCACAGGTCGCAGGCGAACGAGCCCCCGGGCACGCGCCCCCCCCTCCGCTGCCGCTTGCGTGTGGGAGCTCCCGAGTCTGTCACCGCCACCGAGACCACGGGGACTCCCTCTCCCCGCTCAGGAGACTCTCCCTGTGGAGCGCCGTCGTCGGTTGAGCCGCCGAGGTGAACCGACGGGATTCGTCTCGTATTTGCCTCTCAGCTACCCACTCGGCCACCCACTTAGCTACCCATCTGCTCATCCAACCACTCGGCTACCTACTTACTCACCCACTCAGCTACTCACTCACTCAGCTACCCACCTACTCAACTACCCACTCAGCTATCCACCCACTCAGCTATCCACTCAGCAACCCACTCAGCTACCCACCCGCTCGACTACCCACCCGCTCATCCAACCACTCGGCTACCCATTCGGCCACCCACTCAGCTACCCACTCACTCAGCTACCCACCTACTCAACTACCCACTTAGCTATCCACCCACTCAGCTACTCACTCACTCAGCTACTCACTTACCCAGCTACACCCACTCAACTAATCACTTACTCAGCTATCCACTCACTCAGCTACTCACTCACTCAGCTACTCACTCACCCAGCTACACGCACTCAGCTACATCCTTATGGATGTGCACAATGTCCGCAGCGTTGATTCAGAACAAGCAGATTCTGGGATCGATATTCGACATACAGTGTCTCATCAGCCGAGGCAGACTCGCTTGCATCAAGATTTTATCTGCAAGGACCCGCTCTTTAATATGCGGATCCTAGTTCGACGCAACATCACGTAACACATCTGTAATAAAGGTTGTTGAGGCGACTTCTGGAATCCGGTCTTTTATTCAACTTGTATACAGCTTTCCTTCACGCTGCTGACAGGCAGCGTGAGAGGAACAGATAGACACCGCCACGTGGCAACCCGGAGCCCCGCTCCCGCGTGGCCCCCTTCCTCTGTTCGTTCCTGTTCTGACCACGTGTCATTCATCTCCACCCCTATTTAATACCCGGGTCACGTGGTACGTTTCCACCAATCCTGGTTAGCCTCCATGCAATATTCCAGGCTCCCTCGTCAGCTCCCGGGACCACGCCCCTGACTCATCTCCCCATTGGCTGTGGCCAAAGCCAGCAGAACCAATCTTTTCTTAGAGCTGTCACCTATCCATCACGTCAGGGCCACGCCCCTAGGCTTCCCCCCATTGGCTATGGACCAGGACCGGCAGAGCCAATCATCATGACGAGTTGTGATACGTCAGTGATCCGGATATATCCTCACATTACACATCTATCTCTCCGCACAATGAATAAGGTTCAACACGTGAATTGTAAACGCAAGGCGCCACCACCGGTGCGCGTGTGCTTCCGTGTTAGTCCAACAGCGCAACCTCCAAGCAGTTGTTCTTACCTGTGCAAAGTGGCGCATCTTATCGTGGAAGTCGGCGAGAGCAGCCGCGTGGGACAGCAAGGCTGCTTGGTCCAGGCCCGTGTAGGGCCTCAGGCCGGGGTCACCCATGTGGAAGGCCGGAATCAGACTGGGCGGCGGAAAGGCCGTGAGCACGGGACCGTTGCCGTAGCTGGAAGTGACCATGTTCATTGTCGGCTTGTTCTCGTGTAAACGGTCAACGCCGTTGTTGTTCGATGAGCCATCGGTCGCGTGAGAAGCACTCGAGTCCGGCTCGCCGTTCGATCTCTTCGCGTGAGTCAAGTCCAACGGCTCCTCTTTGCGCTCGACGCCGCTCGAATTGTGGACATCGACAAAGCCCGTCTCTCTAAGCCTCGCTCTGCTCAACTTTGGCAGCGACAAGTCGAGCGGCCGGGCCTGGTCTCGACCGCGGCAAAGCCCGTCTGCCACGCCGCCGGGCGGCCCGCTCTCCGCGTGACCCGCCGCGGGGCCTTGCAGGGCCGGACTTCCCTCCGTGCCGTGGGCGGCCTGCCCAGCTGGAGAACAGCTACGGCCCGCCGGCTCGTAGGAGGGCGAGCCGGACGCACGGTGCTCCTGTGCTCTGCCCGCCGCGTTAGGTTTCGTCTCCAGCCACTCGGAGAGAACGTCTCCGGGGAGGCTCATGGCCAACGGCATCTTCGTCGACTCCTCGGGACACGCCTCGACACTTCCGGCAAGGCAGTACGACTTCAGGGAAGCCGATTGGTCTCCGAGTCCCGTAGCGCCGCTCCCTTTCAACCCCTTTCCAGCCGACAATTTCGACTTCTTTGGTTGAGCCGGAGACGGAGGTTGTGGCGCTGACGGTTGAGGCGACGCGTCGATCTCGTCGTTCACCTTGCAGAGATAGCGCTCGTGTTGGTGCAGAGGTACTGCGCTCGGAAACGGTTCGTGGCAATAGCGGCAGGCGTGGCGAGCCGCCCCTTCCACGTGGGAAGAACGCTTCTCCAGATCCGCATCTTCGGTCTTGATCTTGACGGCGGGACGACCCGTGGCTTTGGGAGACGTGGCGACGGCCCCTTCCATCTTGCCGGCACCGGCAACTGGAGATGTCGCCGCACGCGCCCTGCCGTTCGCCGTGACGAAGCCCACGCACTTCTTGCATCTGATGTGCGAGCTGTACGAGCCCGAGTGGGAGAAGCGCTTCTTGCAATTTGGGCACCCGTATGGCTTCTCCCCTGGAAATTACAAACAAATACATCGACGACGGAGGTTTCTGGGTTACATCGTGTCAATATAAACGCGTCGTCAAAAACCGATACGGACGGTTCGTAAAGTTTGCGACGCACTGGTGTGCAGGAGAGCAAACCTACGACATTTGCAATTCAAGTGCGGCGACGTTTCGCCAGTAACTACAACCACTGTCATCAGGTGGGCAGCCAGAATTGTGGACGCGAAAGTCGCCGTGTCAAACCAAAACATTATAAACGCATCATCCAAAGTGCCGCGTGACGCGGCGAATGCGGCATGCGCTGTAGACACACGCGCAGGAAGGAAATCACATCAGTGGGTGCGTTCTGCCAAACGTTGCAATTGTTCCACACTCACCGCTGTGGATGCGGAAGTGTTCCTTGAGGTGGTGTTTGCACTTGAAGTCTCTCCCACACTCTGTGCACTTGTGGCTCACGGCAGCGGGAGGCTGACCCTTCTGAGCAAAGATGGAACAGAGGTGCGAAGTGAGAATCAGAATAATAAAACAATTTTACCGGAGGGAATCGGATGAGCTACGAAGCTCTTCAGCACAGGCGTTGCGTAGGGGCGAGTAAGCGTGACTCCGCAAGCAGCTCAACAACGCGTCGCGACGACACGTCACGGTTCAAACTCCTTTCCCCCACACACATTCAGACGGACGCATTCAGACAGACGCATTCAGACAGACACATTCAGACAAACGCATTCAGACAGACGCATTCAGACAGACACATTCAGACAGACATTCAGACAGACACATTCAGACAGACGCATTCAGACAGACGCATTCAGACAGACACATTCAGACAGACACATTCAAACAGACGCATTCAGACGGACGCATTCAGACGGACACATTCAGACAGACGCATTCAGACGGACGCATTCAGACGGACGCATTCAGACGGACGCATTCAGACGGACGCATTCAGACGGACGCATTCAGACGGACGCATTCAGACAGACACATTCTGACGGCCGCATTCAGATGGACGCATTCAGATGGACGCATTCAGACGGACGCATTCAGACAGACGCATTCTGACGGACGCATTCAGACGGACGCATTCAGACGGACGCATTCAGACAGACACATTCAGACAGACACATTCAGACAGACACATTCAGACGGACGCATTCAGACGGACACATTCAGACAGACGCATTCAGACGGACGCATTCAGACGGACGCATTCAGACGGACGCATTCAGACGGACGCATTCAGACAGACACATTCAGACGGACGTATTCAGACGGACGCATTCAGACGGACGCATTCAGATGGACGCATTCAGATGGACGCATTCAGACGGACGCATTCAGACAGACGCATTCTGACGGACGCATTCAGACGGACGCATTCAGACGGACGCATTCAGATGGACGCATTCAGACAGACACATTCAGACGGACGTATTCAGACGGACGCATTCAGACGGACGCATTCAGACGGACGCATTCAGACGGATGCATTCAGACGGACGCATTCAGACGGACGCATTCAGACGGACGCATTCAGACGGACGCATTCAGACGGACGCATTCAGACAGACGCATTCTGACGGACGAGCCGCCACTGTATATTGGCGACGATGCCGGCAAACGGGGTCAGTCACCTCGCCCGCGCGGCGAGGACGCGGTGCTTTGCGGAGATCCGCGATGCCGCCGTCGCCCGCGGCGCCCCTCTTGTGCCGGCGGCGGACGTGCTCCCGCAGCGAGCTGCGACGGTTGTAGCCGCGGCCGCAGTGAGGGCACGACAGCAGCAGCAGCGGCGGCGGCAGCGGCGGCGCCGCAAACGCGCCGGGAGTCCTCGCGCCTAGCGGGGAGGCACGGGGCGAGGGAGAATGTAATCAACCAGGTGGGGTGCTGACTGTTATGTTATCCGACTCTCTGTTGTATTACATTTCTAAGTATACGAGATTTGTGTTTCTATTTCATTTGTACCTGATGACGATTGCTTGTCGTATGCTAGTATTTAATTTATTATTTTATCTTTACACGTGACTTTACCGAAAGAACCAAAGAGTAATTCCTGCAGTCACGAAAGCTCCAAATTAAATGTTGTTTACGTCGTTTATTGTGAAAATTCGGTCACAGTTCCTATGACCACTGCTTCATTGCTTTTATGGCTTTATTTTGGTGATTTTCGAAAAGTTTTTTGGTTTGGCCATGTTCGTTTGTTGTAGTAGAATGCTACAAACGTGTTTTTTTTCTTTCATTTAAAATACAACGCTAACAACTACGCTGTGGAGTGTGAGCACGTGCGCTCTTACCGCCACCACGACCACCAGGGCGAGTGGCCCCACTGCCCGGCACATCGCACTCCGCCACCGGCCCGTCCTGCGCACTGCCCAGCGGCTCGGCAGTCTTGTCCACGCCGGGATTGCCGCCGGGATTGACGCCGGTCCCCTCGAAGTTCGTCTCGTCATCCTCCTCCTCCTCCGCCGCCTCCACCTCGTCTTTCTCCTCCTCTTCGTCCACCTCCTCGATGATCTGCAGCCTCTCCTCCTCATCGTCCACGTTGCAGTCTCGCATTGCCGCGCTCGTGTAGCTCGCCACTGCGACCGAGCAGAGCGGCGCGTCAGCGCGTTTTGCCGACGCCGCCTTTTAAGTTTTACAATTTTACCTTCAAGGGTGTGACTCAAAGGAAACAACCAAGAGGGCAACTGTGGTGGACATTGCTTCACGCTGGGTTCTAAAGATCCATTGCTTTGTTATTATTAATATATTCTCCCCCCTCCCGCCCCCTCCATTCCCAGTGTGTGGTCTAGCACATCCGACACGAACATCATTATTTTTCACCTACGTGACTTTACCGAAAAAACCTAAGAGTATGAATCCTTGCAGTCACGAAAGCTTCAAATCAAGAACATCATCACATCGGCAGCGAGGATGACCAGGCGAGACTGACGCCACGTGCTTTGCCAAGGCCAGTTTTGTTTTTCTCCCTCCCTCCCACTAATGGCTTAGGTCTGTGAATAAACTTTTACGTTACGGGCAGAGGTCGCAAACGGGTTTTGATTCCTTACCCGTACCCATACCCGGCCGCACCAGGATCGCAAACGGGTACCCGTACCCGGCCGGGTACAGGTACCCGTTCCCTACCCGTACCCTACCCGAAATGAGTAACAAACGGTGACTCACCAGTGACTCATGGTCTACCCGTACCCGGCCGCACCAGGGTCGCAAATGGGTACCCGTACCCGGCTGGGTACGGGTAGCCGGCTATCGGGTAGGGTACGGATATCGGGTACCCGATTGCGACCTCTGGTTGCGGGGGATCTGTGTGCCTATGAGGAAGTGTTCCTGCATGCGGCAAAGGCTAATTCCATGCCGTAATGGCTGACCATTCACAGTTACAGCAACGCACAGCGTTGTCACGTCTTCCACGTTTTGTGGGGAGAACACGCAAACTCCAAATATACAGCAGCAGGCGTCAGGGTCGGGATCGAACCCACGACCTCCTGCACACCAGGCGAGGTAGTCAACATCTCCTAGCCACCGTGATGATGATGAGAGAGACACGCAAACTCCAAATATACAGCAGCAGGCGTCAGGGTCGGGATTGAACCCACGACCTCCTGCACACCAGGCGAGGTAGTTAACATCTCCTAGCCACCGTGATGATGATGACGAGAGACACACACAAACTCCAAATATACAACAAGCGTCAGGGTTGGTGATCGAACCCATGACCTCCTGCACACCAGGCGAGGTAGTCAACATCTCCTAGCCACTGCAGCAACCCAATCTCAATGTGCATCAAGGGCTCTTGTATGGTGCCATTAAAAAACAAAACAGCATTCTTATTCTTATTAACCAGCGCTTACAATAGAGTCAAAAGTTAGTTTGCAAGGTTCAAGTTCATTGATTAGGTATAGCCCTGTGAGCCATTCGGCTCTTGAAGGTGGTTACTGTGTTATTACTGTACGGTAATAATACAGTAACAGAGCTGATCGACCCTCGGGGATCGATACACACACGAGGGGGTGGGTGGTGAGGCTGGCCAGCGACTTGTGGCTTCCTTGGGGCTAAACTCGCGCCATGGGAATGTGGAATTTCCACGTGCTTCTCGACGCTTCTCTGAGGTTTAAATTTTATTGTTTTAAACCGATAGTATTGGGACATTAGCGACTAAGTTTTTTGCAACAGAAACTTCTTCTATTATTTCCCTTCTACGTGACTTTACCGAAAGAACCAAGAATGTAAATCCCTGCAGTCACGAAAGCTTTAAATCAAAACAACCACAACACAAGATGGCAGATATTTGTCACGATATTATATTTAAACAATCTAACGCAACCACCACCACCACCACAACAACAACACAACAACCACAACACAGCCATATGATGGCAGATATTTGTCACGATGTTAATATTTAAACAATCTAACAACACAACCACCACAACAACAAGATGGCAGATATTTAACACGTTTATATTTAAACAATCTAACAACACCACCACAACAACAAGATGGCAGATATTTGTCGTGCAAGTCTTTACTTACTTCGTGTTAAACTGCAGTGTTCGTTACTGGGCTGCAACGCCACCCACTCACAACAACAACAGCAGCAGCAGCAACAACACAACAACACCATGGACAAGCTCACACGAGAGTGGGGGAGAACTTAGCAACAACAGCAGCAGCAACAACAACATAACATGGACACTCGCGAATTGAATTGTCATTTGCTATTTGAGCCCAGCCACTTACTGCCACCCAGTGGCTTCTCCTAAGCGCTGCTGTTGGAGTGCAAGATGACAAATCTGACCACAGCCTGGGGCACAATGGCCCATCATCATCATAAGCCCTTTATAAGCATGGCCGTTGACCCTGCAGGCCATTGAGCGAGCAACTCAACGTTCCTACCAGCTCCCTCCGCAGGACGATGTGTTCATACACTAACATCTATACGCAAGACGACTTTTGGGGGTAACTAACAGCTATTGTGCCCACGTCTTTTCTCAGATAACCATCACAGACGAACTCAATGGCAACAGGGATTTCTCGCTCACGACCCCTGCTAGCGGAAGAGCCTCCGTCCCAGTGAACTCCAGAGTGTGTTTGGCCTCCTCTTCCATGCTGATCAGAGGAGTTTAAAGAGTTGGGCGTATTCACACTTTACCCCCCACCCACCTACCTCACCGCGACCTCCCGCTAGACTGCGGCGTACACATAACATGATAACCACTGGCTGGACAGATTTAAGAAACTTGCCCAATCATTAAACTGTCGATATTCAGTAACCTCTGGTCGTCACGTCCAAGTGTGACACCATCAATTCGTGGGTTTAATGGAATGTGCCCCCCCACGTTAAATACCCGCGCAGCGACCCCCACCACCACCACCAGCCCCACTCTGTATATTTGGAGTTTGCGTGTCTCTCTTTCTCCGAGTTGTCCCATGGATTTTTCTCCGGGTCGTCCGGTTTTCCCCTCTACATTTAGAAACACGCGTTGAGAGTATTTGGCTGCTGTAGATATCCACACGATAGGCCACTTCGTTGAGCTATCATTTGTGGCCAGATTGCTTCTGAAAAAAGCGCTATATAGCTTAGTGGGCCTTACCAGTGAAATAACAAAGAGTTTAGTTAAAGAGTTAATAGCATTTGACCAACCTACCCCACACCTGTCAAACATTCTGGACAAAGTGGTCGTACCCACACATTACCCCACCACACGTGACCTTGTACTTGAATCACTGTGATGAAGCCATGAATAATATTGGTTGGGCAGATGATGTGGGACTGAAGTAGCATGCTCACATTGAATCTGCTTTGCTGGGAGATCGAATGGAACCAGCGACCTGGAGGAGTCCAGCATGCCAACTGTTACACCGCAGACACGTCTTCAGTGTTTGATGAGGGGCGGCGCTTGACTCGATGTGAATACAAATTAACCTTCAAAGTTCTGCTCGACAGAATTACTTCAAACTCACCATGACTTTGGTGTTGTGTGTGTGTGTGTGACATCCTGCCGGCGGGCGTTCGACACTTCACGTGGCCTTAAGGTGCACATGGCCTGGCACAAGCATCGTGGTGACGTCACCGCCACTTAGTGGCGAATGGCTGTTGTTGTTGTGTGTGTGCGCGTGTGTGTGAAACACCTGCCTGGGCATTTTGTACCATCGGGCACTCCACCCCCACAACTCCCAATCGGTGATGAGGCAGTTGTGGAGAGAGTGGAGAGTTTCCCATACCTGGGCAGTGTGCTCATGACCGGCTCTGGTTTCACAGCAGAGGTCTCACTCCAAATCAGTCGAGCGGCATTATCTTTTCGTTGGTTGTGTAACGCTGATGTTCCATTGAACGGGTCCACGTTTCACAAGTGTAATGACAGGGTTATGTTGACATGACAAAGTGACACCAGCTGGCCTGGGAAGAGTTTCACGGTTACAGCCACAGAGGTAACAGCCAATCGGGGAAGGAGGCGTATCTGGGGCAAAGGTAACAGGAGGGGCTAGCTGAGATGCTCCGGGAACCTGCTGGAACGTTCCACGAGAGGGCGTGGCCGGAGGCGGGGCTTAGCCTGGGGGGATATAAGGAGGAGCGGACGCGTGGTTCGGGGCGGGTGAGGGGTCCTGGGTCCTGGCTGTGTCGCTGTTCACCGACATCGCTCTCCATCGTCCGGCCACGTGGAAGATCTCCTGCGTTGGTTCCATCGCCGTCATCGTCACGCCGCCAGCCAGCGGCGGAGACGAGTGAGGGCGAGGGGACCTCGCCGAGTGATCGGCTGTGTGTGTAGCCAGTGGAGGTGTTATTGCCTCGAGTTGTATTCAGTGAAGAGGAAGAACCAGTGCTGGCCTGTGTTGTGCTCAGTGTGAGAAATAAAGAAGTACCCTCTATACGATGTGTCGTGGAAGTCGCTCATTACACAAGCAGAGAGAAGGGAGGGGGCATGACCGTGGCCGAGAAGACCCGAAGCTTCCACAAGGATTGATAGACCAGGCAGGTTCCACGCGGCAGCGTTACAAAGGCGAATAAAATGCCACCCAACTGATTCAGAGCGAGATTTCCGCTTTCAAATGCCTGAGTCCATGGCTCCATCTCGGGAGTGGCCGTTCCTCTGGGACACGTTTCAGAATGGATGAAGACTCTCAAACAATCTGGTGGCCAATGGTGAACAAAAAATAACCTTCAACCGTTGCTGGCTTATCTTTGCTGATGTGGCACTTTCAGTTGGAGCAACAGGAAAACAAAGTTGTACATCCTGAAGAGGCGAACAGACGCGGCGTTTTATTCATAAAGAAATTAGTAGACATTTCAATTGTGTGAAACCAACTATAACCAAAGGGCGGTGAACGCTCCAAATCAACCGTCACGTGACACAAACGTTGAGATTATTTCTGCGAGAATGAAGGAATGGAAATGCTGCGAAATTCAAAGTGTAAATGACACAGGGTGCACGCCGTGAAACAATGGCTAGGAGATGTTGACTACCTCGCCTGGTATACAGGAGGTCGTGGGTTTGATCCCGACTCTGATGATGCCTGCTGCTGCTGTATATTTTGAGTTTGCGTGTCTCTCATCATAGTGGCTAGGAGATGCTGACTACCTCGCGTAGTATACAGGAGTTTGTGGGATCGATCTTCACCCTGACGCCTGCTGCTGTATATTTGGAGTTTGCGTCTCTCTCTCTCTCCGTGCTCAAGTGGATTTTTCTAGGGGTCCTCAGGGTTTTCTCTCCAAAATCAACGTCACGCTTTTAGACTCTTTATTTGGGACCCCGGGGTTCTGCCACAAGGTTCAGTTCAGGGGCTCTCCGACAAAATCGTCCAACGCTGAATTGTCACGTGGCTGCTTGTTACTGCACCCCCCCTCCCCCTTTGCATTTTCCAATTCTCACGACGGATTGAGTTGCAGGTGAGAAAACATTGTGCGCACAAAAATTCCAAATGTTTGTTTATCAAATTCGTTTTTTTTTTTTTAACGAGAATCTTCACTGAAAATGTCAACGCAAAGGCAACGATTCCCCATGCCCCGTGCAGCCTGAACAGACAGTCGGGGTGAGTGCTGCGACTCACGCACCTATAGAGGCCGGCACTGTGGTACCACCCCTGACCGACCGCCTTTGTCTCCCCGGCGGTGATGTTCACCACAGACCCCAGCAGCAGGCACACTCATTTGGGGCAGAGTGGACGTAGGGGAGGCCCAGCACCGCTCCGGGGGGGAGGGGTAAAGAGAGGGGCAGGCTGGGTGGTGGAGGGCTGGCGAAGTGTGTGGGATTGCCCAGCGAGGCAGTCAGCTGTGACCTCTATGACCTGTGACCTCTAAGCGGTGCTGGAAGTGGAGGCTCCCATCCTGCTGCTGCTGCTGCTCCATGAGTGGGTGGGTGAGCGTGTCTCTGTGTGTGAATCTATGGGTCTCTATGGGTGTCTACGGGTCTCTGTGTGAATCTATGGGTCTCTGTGTGTGAATCTATGGGTCTCTGTGTGCGTCTACGGGTCTCTGTGTGAATCTATGGGTCTCTGTGTGTGAATCTATGGGTCTCTGTGTGCGTCTACGGGTCTCTGTGTGAATCTATGGGTCTCTGTGTGTGAATCTATGGGTCTCTGTGTGCGTCTACGGGTCTCTGTGTGCGTCTACGGGTCTCTGTGTGATTCTATGGGTCTCTGTGTGTGAATCTATGGGTCTCTGTGTGAATCTACGGGTCTCTGTGTGCGTCTACGGGTCTCTGTGTGTGAATCTATGGGTCTCTGTGTGAATCTACGGGTCTCTGTGTGCGTCTACGGGTCTCTGTGTGTGAATCTATGGGTCTCTGTGTGTGAATCTATGGGTCTCTGTGTGTGTCTACGGGTCTCGTGTGTGTGAATCTACGGGTCTCTGTGTGAATCTATGGGTCTCTGTGTGTGAATCTATGGGTCTCTGTGTTAATCTATGGGTCTCTATGTGTGAATCTATGGGTCTCTGTGTGCGTCTACAGGTCTCTGTGTGTGAATCTATGGGTCTCTGTGTGTTAATCTATGGGTCTCTGTGTGAATCTACGGGTCTCTGTGTGTGAATCTATGGGTCTCTGTGTGTTAATCTATGGGTCTCTGTGTGCGTCTACGGGTCTCTGTGTGTGAATCTATGGGTCTCTGTGTGCATCTACGGTTCTCTGTGTGAATCTATGGGTCTCTATGAATCTATGGGTCTCTGTGTGAATCTATGGGTCTCTATGAATCTATGGGTCTCTGTGTGAATCTATGGGTCTCTATGAATCTATGGGTCTCTGTGTGAATCTAGGGGTCTCTATGAATCTATGGGTCTCTGTGTGTGTCTACGGGTCTCTGTGTGCGTCTACGGGTCTCTGTGTGAATCTATGGGTCCCTGTGTGTGAATCTATGGGTCTCTGTGTGATTCTATGGGTCTCTGTGTGTGAATCTATGGGTCTCTGTGTGAATCTACGGGTCTCTGTGTGCGTCTACGGGTCTCTGTGTGTGAATCTATGGGTCTCTGTGTGTGAATCTATGGGTCTCTGTGTGTGTCTACGGGTCTCTTGTGTGTGAATCTACGGGTCTCTGTGTGAATCTATGGGTCTCTGTGTGTGAATCTATGGGTCTCTGTGTTAATCTATGGGTCTCTGTGTGTGAATCTATGGGTCTCTGTGTGCGTCTACGGGTCTCTGTGTGTGAATCTATGGGTCTCTGTGTGTTAATCTATGGGTCTCTGTGTGAATTTACGGGTCTCTGTGTGTGAATCTATGGGTCTCTGTGTGTTAATCTATGGGTCTCTGTGTGCGTCTACGGGTCTCTGTGTGTGAATCTATGGGTCTCTGTGTGAATCTACGGGTCTCTGTGTGAATCTATGGGTCTCTATGAATCTATGGGTCTCTGTGTGAATCTATGGGTCTCTATGAATCTATGGGTCTCTGTGTGAATCTATGGGTCTCTATGAATCTATGGGTCTCTGTGTGAATCTATGGGTCTCTATAAATCTATGGGTCTCTGTGTGAATCTATGGGTCTCTATGAATCTATGGGTCTCCGTGTGAATCTATGGGTCTCTATGAATCTATGGGTCTCTGTGTGAATCTATGGGTCTCTATGAATCTATGGGTCTCTGTGTGTGAATCTATGGGTCTCTGTGTGAATCTATGGGTCTCTATGAATCTATGGGTCTCTGTGTGTGAATCTGCCCTCACTAAAGTCTCCTCTACCAGCCTCCCCCTCTCCTGCCTCTGGCTCTCCTGCCAGGCCACTTATGCTCGATGGCCTTCAGCCCCGACATCGTTCGCGCTACGGACGTCTGTCTCGCGAACTCGTCTCTCGGCGCTCCTCTCCCCTCCTCCACGGCCTCCTCGCAAAACCCCTGCCACATTTGTCTCTCTCTCCTGTCTGCCATCGCTCTCGCCTCCGCCTCTCCAAACCGCCCCCCCCCGGCCTGCCTCCCCCCCCCTCTTTCCGCCGCGTCCCTCGCCACGTCCATCGGTCTCAGCATCACCGGCATGACGACCCTCCTGGCTCCCTCTTGCTCCCACCTGGCCCTCTCGTCTGGAGGTTGCCTCTCATGCCCCCCTCTGCCCCCCTGTGCCCCCCTCTCCTGCCCGGCTCTTGCCAGGTTGTCCCGTCTCTCCTCGTCTCTCACGCTCAGAGCTGCTCTCCCTGCAGCTGCTCCCCTCTGGGCGGCTCGGTCTGCACCGTAGCCTCTCCGCTCATCGTCAAGCCTGTTCCAAGTTGGCTCTCTGCCTTGGCCTCTTCTTCCCTCCGCTCCTCTCCCCCCTCTCTCCATGGGAGTTCCTGGCTTGTCGTGCCGGCGATGCAACGCGCACAGCTGTACCACCAACACCTGTACCACCAACACCTGTACCACCAACACCTGTACCACCAACACAACGATCGGCACTATCGCCACACGTTCGTATTTACGTGATCCAACCCAAAAAAACTCAATGATGGATATTTGTTGTGAAAACCTACGTTGAAAACGTAGGTTTTCGCGACCAATATGATCCATATTACAGGTTTTTGTAAACCCTTCACCACGCGACACAGCCAATTAGTAACAAGGTTGGTCACGTAAACAGAACTTGCCAATTCGTTACTAGTACAGCACTAGTCACACACACTGGGTGCGTAGCGAGTGAGGATAGTGAGGGTGGTGAGTGAATGAGTGCAGGTAGCGAGTGAGTGTAGTGAATGCGTGAGGGTAGTGACTGAGTCAGTGAGGTAGCGAGTGAGTGTGAAGAGTGAGAGCGAGAAAATCACTCACGCTGAGTCTTCCTCAACGTTGTTCTGAGGTTCTGGGGAGTCCAGGCAGAGTCCTGATGAGAGAGAGAGATACAGGATTCAACACTCCCTGGCTCACACCATACTCATTTCTCACGCTCGCTCCAAACACAAAGACCCCCCTATAGCCATAACAGACTGCTGGGGTCAAGTGGCGTTGATAGCGAGTAGCAGTAGCAACCTGGCACTGTGGCACACGAGGGGGTGGGTGGCCAGGGCTAGCGATGTTCACTACACTACACCGCTACGCCTGGTACGCATTTGAGGCTGAGTCGACCTAGGGGAGTCCCAGGACCGGTTCAGATAATCGTCACGTACACACACGTACAGTTTAACACGCGCACACACACACAGTTTATTGAACACGTGCACACACACAGTTTAACACGTTCACACACACACAAACAAATCCCCAATGTCTGTGTTCACTTGAATTATTTATTTCAAGTAGAAACTTCAACTGAAAATGTCAATGCAAACACAACTATCCCCCCCCCCCCCCCATGTAGACTGTACCAGGTTGTAGGGGCAAGTGGTGTTAGTAGCGAGTAGCAGCACCTATGCAGGCATTGCCCTCGGGGGGCAGGGTCAAGGGTCAGGCACGGGGTCAAAGTCAGTAGCAGGGTCAAGGTCACGAACAGGGTAATATTCTTGGTTCTTTCGGTAAAGCCACGTAGAATGGAAATAATAAAATAATGAAAATATTCAACAATAAATAGTCCGAAGTGAGGGTGAAGAAGGGGGGGCGGATGTGGAGGGGGGGCGGATGTGGGGGAGGAGCCGAAGGTGAGGGGGGAGGGGCAGAAAGATGGCGTCTTTGCCACGTGCATCTGCTAAGGCGTCTCCTCCACTCGCTGCGTCTTCTCCCAGCTGATCGTCTCCTGCGCTCCAGCAGAGGTCTGACCCCACCACCCTCCTCCTGCTGCTCTCTCTCTCTCTGCGCTCTGTCTCCCACGCAGCCGCTGCCGTCTTTGTCTCTCCTTGCTGCTGTGGCTGTGTGTGTGTGTGTGAGCGAACGCCTGAACGGCTAGAGAAGAGATGGAGTGATGTGGAGCTGAGTGGATCAGCCTCTGTGGAGCAGGAGGAGGAGGCTCGTGAAGGACGCTGCTACTACTGGGCAGTTGGAGGTATACTCTTAGGTTTTTTGTCGGTAAAATCACGTAGGTAAAAATAAAAATTAATAATAAAAATAATATTAATAGAAATAACAATATTGCCTCTGATACAGTCTATAACAAAGATACAGTCTATAATGTAGACTGTACACACAGGTACAGTCTATAATGTAGGGTGACTGACTGAGTGGGTGGGTGAGTGGGTAGTGGGTGTGTGAGTGACTGGGTGGGTGAGTGACTGGGTGAGTTGGTGGGTGAGTGCCTGAGTGAGTGGGTGGGAGAGTGAGTGAGTGAGGGGATGAGTGGCTGAGTTGGTGAGTGAGTGACAGTGAGTGGGTGGGTGAGTTGGGTGGGTGGATGAGTGGGTGAGTTGATGGGTGAGTGAGTGGGTGAGTGACTGTTACATGGTTAATAATATATTTCCAATGATTAGTTTGTACCCATCATCACGGTAAAAGATTTAACTACACATATTTGTACCATCTTATTTGACAGGTACTATTCTAATTTACCGAGTGTTGACATCTCCCGCGTTTAACATTCAGATAAGCCCCTCCCCCCCTCCCCCTTGTATTTAAGAGCTTGTCACTTGGAATTTGCCTCACTTGATACAGTCAATTTAGCTGTGACGGTCCCACCTGACGACGGAGACTTGGGTTGCCTCCTAAAAGTCGTGATTTATTATTTTATTTCCATGATAATTTTTATAATTTATTAATATTTTTACCTACGTGACTTTACCGAAATAACCTAAGAGTATGAATCCTTGCAATCACGAAAGCTTCAAATCTAGAATCAGTTGGAGGCAGTCGCCCTCCAGCAACAACGAAGGGCAGAGGAGCGACGCTCACAACAACGAGCGGAGCGCCGGGCGTTTAAAGCGCAGCGAGTATTCACAGTAGGGGGCACAGTTGTTGCATCGGCCAGCCATCTGTCAGCCAACCCATGGTAGGTGCCTTGGGTTGACTGCCGAATGGCTGTTGTTGTTGTGTGAGCGTGTGGACACAACGCTGAGCGAACTCAACTTACGTTACCAAGGTTAGGTTCCAGAGGTACCGTTTGTAAGTCCAACTTGACTTCTGTCGATCCAAACGTGGTGTATGGCATGTACACCAAACACAGATGCAGATGCCACTGGTTCTTCACGTTCTGCAGATATAGATGCCACTGGTTCTTCACGTTCTGTAAATGTAGATGCCATTGGTTCTTCACGTTCTACAGACGTAGAATTCACTGGTTCTTCACGTTCTGCAGATGTAGATGCCACTGGTTCTTCACGTTCTGTACATGTAGATGCCACTGGTTCTTCACGTTCTGTAGATGTAGATGCCACTGGTTCTTCACGTTATGTAGATGTAGATGCCACTGGTTCTTCACGTTCTGTAAATGTAGATGCCATTGGTTCTTCATGTTCTGTAGATGTAGATGCCACTGGTTCTTCACCTTCTGCAGATGTAGATGCCACTGGTTCTTCACGTTCTGCAGATGTAGATGCCACCAGGGGCGGTTTCTTTATTAGGCCGATTGGGCGACGCACCACCAATCTCATTCAACCACAGAGTCACGCGAGCCGTCACTGTGCCTCTGGATATAGTCCAATCAGCGTCATGCTATGTTCTGTGGAGTACCGCCTCTTTTTGGGCGATTTCCCTCCAGCTGACAATCGCCCCGAGTGGTCCCATAGACTTACATTCAAAGATGTTTTTTTTCGAACGGGGGCGCTGCAATGCATTCTCTATGGCTTCAGGGAGGGCTCGCCCTAACGTGCTTACGTCATCATACGTGCTTACGTCATCATACGTAAGCACGTTTCATCCAACAATATAATTTGTCGCCACCTAGTGGAATCTTTAATAAAAGAAACTTGAGTGGTTTGTTTTAATAGTGAGTATAGAAACAAACAAGATGTATTGTAAGAGTCACTTTATTTTTCATTAATATTAAAGAAGTGAAGTTGCCTTTACATGCTTAAGCTGTTAATTTATCCATTGCATGGGTGGACCTTATCCTTATCAATCATCCAGACATTTGCCCCCCCTGAGAGATTTTGCAGGAGCCGCCACTGGATGCCACTGGTTCTTCACGTTCTGTAGATGTAGATGTCATTGGTTCTTCACGTTCTGTAGATGTAGATGCCATTGGTTCTTCACGTTCTGCAGATGTAGATGCCACTGGCTCTTCACGTTCTGTAAATGTAGATGCCATTGGTTCTTCACGTTGTGCAGATGTAGATGCCACTGGTTCTTCACGTTCTGCAGATGTAGATGCCACTGGTTCTTCACGTTGTGCAGATGTAGATGCCACTGGTTCTTCACGTTCTGTAGATGTAGATGCCATTGGTTCTTCACGTTCTGCAGATGTCGATGCCACTGGTTCTTCACGTTCTGTAAATGTAGATGCCATTGGTTCTTCACGTTCTGTAGATGTAGATGCCACTGGTTCTTCACGTTCTACAGATGTAGATGCCACTGGTTCTTCACGTTCTACATATGTAGATGCCACTGGTTCTTCACATTCTACAGATGTAGATGCCACTGGTTCTTCACGTTTTGTAGATGTAGATGCCACTGGTTCTTCACGTTCTGTAGATGTAGATGCCACTGGTTGTTTGCGTTCTGCAGATGTAGATGCCATTGGTTCTTCACGTTCTGCAGATGTAGATGCCACTGGTTCTTCACGTTCTGTAGATGTAGATGCCACTGGTTCTTCACGTTCTGTAGATGTAGATGCCACTGGTTCTTCACGTTTTATAGATGTGGATGCCACCACTGTCATCTATTGTGCGTGGAGGTTGAACTTACGAATCTCGTTCCAAACGGGCAACTGGACAAATGGGACAGGTTATTTGATCATCTCTCAAAGTCCTGAAGTTGAATGTTTCTAAGTGACGCTAGTTGCCCGTACAAACTCGAACGTTTCCCCGCAGCAGCGTCTTTGCATCTGAGTGGCGTTCACGATGAGCTGGGGCTACCTGACACAGCTGCTGGAGGAGGTTCACCGACACTCCACATTCCTGAGCAAGCTGTGGATCACCACCTTCCTCATCTTCCGCATCGTTCTCACGACGGTGGCCGGCGAGTCGATCTACTACGACGAGCAAGGCCGCTTCACGTGCAATACGGCGCAGCCCGGCTGCGAGAACGTTTGCTACGACAGCTTCGCGCCACTATCGCACGTCCGCTTCTGGGTGTTCCAGATCATCGCCGTCGCCACGCCCACCATCCTGTACCTCGGCTTCGCTGTGCATCGCATCACCAGGTACACACGTCCCCGGAGGGAGTGTTTCACAGCGGGGGGGGGGAATTTGGATTCTAGACACACGCAGACACACGCAGACACACGCACACACAGACACACGCAGACACACGCACACACAGACACACGCACGCGCACGCAGACACACACACAGACACACGCGGACACACGCACAGACACACACAGACACACGCAGACGGGGCCACACGCAGACACACACAGACACACGCAGACACACACAGACACACGCAGACACACACGCAGACACACACGCACACAGACACACGCAGACACACACAGACACACGCAGACACACACAGACACACGCAGACACACACAGACACATGCAGACACACGCAGACACACGCAGACACACACGCAGACACACACGCAGACACACACAGACACACGCAGACACACATAGACACACGCAGACACACACAGACACACGCAGACACACACAGACACACGCAGACACACACACACGCAGACACACACACAGACACACGCACACGGGGCCACACGCGCACAAAGACAAAAGTCCCCCGCGTAGTCTCCAAAGGCCGTCGGGATAAGTGCTTCTCGCGAGCGGCGCTTCAAAGCCCACGAGGGGGTCTGTGGCCAGAGCCACGCCGGCTGCGTTTGCCTCCCCGGTTGGCGAAGTTCTTGCACGTCGCACCAGGTGCTCACTTGACACTTCAAGCGTCTCTCGGAGGCGACGATCGGGAGTGGGATCCCGGACAGCCCCCGTGTCCGTCTCTGTTGGTCGTCGTGATGTCGCGTTTTGCAGCGAGCGAGCACTTTCACTCGCCCACGACGCTTCACACCGAGCGGTGGGACTTGAACGGCGCCGCCGCCGCCGCTCTCTGCCGTGGTCAGGATCGAGCTAAAGCGAGACCAACGGAACAAGCGGGCCAAGCGAGTCGACCGTGCGGTTGAATGCACGGAGGAGGTGGAGGTGGAGGAGGTGGAGGAGGAGGAGGAGGTGGATGTGGAGGAGGAGGAGGAGGAGGGTGAAGAAGAGAGCAAGCGGGAGCCTTGGCAACACAACGAGCGTTGGAGGATCAAGTCTGACGGGCTGATGGCGGCCTACACCCTCCAGCTGCTGGCGCGTACGTTGGCCGAGATGGGCTTCCTGGCAGGCCAGTACCTGCTCTACGGCTTTGAGGTGGCCCCACGCTTCGAGTGCGTCCGCCACCCCTGCCCACATCGCGTGGATTGCTTCGTGTCTCGCCCCACGGAGAAGACCATCTTCCTCCTGCTCATGTACGCCATCGCCGCCCTCAGCCTCCTGCTGGAGTTGTCCGAGATCTGCTACCTGGGGCTGGGCGCCTTCCACGACTTGCTGAGCGGGAGCAGGTGGGGGGAGGGGCACGCGGGGGGGGGGCACGCGGGGGGGGGGGGGGCACGCGGGGGGGGGGGGCGCGAACGACGCCTTGTCGGAGGTTGATAATAGTTTTTTCACCGATGGGTTCATGCTTCAGCCACCGTCGTGTTGCAGAGCAAATGCACCGGTCTGTCTGCTGTCCGCCTGATGATGCTGGTTGTGATCACTGGACGAAGCGTCGTACTCAGATTGTAGATCGTTGAAACCTCATTTGCCAGTAAAAAATATGATAATTGTATAGTAGTGTATAGTGTAGTGTGTTGCCAGCGATGTATATAGTGTTTTGTATAGTGTAGTGTATGTGTTCACAGCTGTCTATATAGATGTGTGTGTAGTGTATAGTGTAGTGTATAGTGTAGTGTATAGTGTAGTGTATGTGTTCACAGCTATCTATATAGATGTTGTGTATAGTGTAGTGTATAGTGTAGTGTAATGTGTTCACAGCTGTGTATATAGACGTGTGTGTGTGTGTGACGTAGGTCCGCGGAGGGCAAGCAGACGGCCCTCACGACGCTGGAGGCTTCCCGGGTGAAGGTGGCCCAGGGCAGCCAGCGCGTGTCGCCGGTGCCCCCCCTCCCCGCCCCCCCCCCGGGGTACCACTCACTGGTGGGCGCCGCCCCGGACGGGAACGGCGCCGGGTGAGTTTCACGAGGAGCGCTCACACCGCTCCTCACGCGTCACGGCGATAACTACTATCATTCATCATCGTCGTTGTCGAGGTTTTTGGGTTTAGATCGCATTAGCCACTATACACTGCACTGTACACTATACACTACTATACACTACACTACACTATACACTACACTATACTACACTATACACTACTATACACTACACTATACACTACACTACTATACACTACACTTTACACTACACTATACACTAGACACTACACTACACACTGCACTACACACTACACTACTATACACTACACTATACACTACACTATACACTACTTTACACTACACTATACACTACTATACACTACACTATACACTACACTACTATACACTACACTATACACTACACTATACACTAGACACTACACTACACACTGCACTACACACTACACTACTATACACTACACTATACACTACACTATACACTACACTACACACGCAATATAACCCAGACAAACCCTCTATCGTGTGCAGTGTATTCACATATTGTTGTCAATGAAAACTCTTGAAATTCAACTCGTTTTCTAGGGTGGCGGCTCCGGGCGAGCCGGCGCCCCCGGCAGCCCCGGCACCAGCACCAGCAGTAGTAGCAGCAGCAGGAGCAGCACCAGCAGCAGCAGCAGCGGCAGTGGTGGCGATGTCGCCGCGTGAATTGTGTCAGCTGCGTGAGGAGCTGCGGGAACTCCAGACGGAGTTGGGGCTGACGCTGAGGCCGCCCCCCCGCCGCCAGGAGGCCCCCGGACAGGCCGCTGGTGACGTCGCCGCTGGTGACGCCGCTGGTGACGCCGCTGGTGACGCCGCTGGTGACGTCGCCGCTGGTGACGCCGCTGGTGACGCCGCTGGTGACGCCGCTGGTGACGTCGCTGGTGACGTCGCCACCGCCGCCCCTCGCACGGTGTGGCTCTAGCGCCAGAGCCAGTTTCACTCTCCGCCCGCTACACCCTCCCCCCCCCCGATGCGCCGCCCCCGTTGTGATCGTCTTTTTTTTGTCGACGTTCTCTGTCGAGATTCAAGCGGCAGGCGGCCGCCACGCTGAGCCACGTGACGTGACGGGGAGGGGGGGGGGTGGGGGGCACGTCGTTGACCCACGCGATGTGGGGGGGGGGGGGTGGGGGGCACGCCGTTGACCCACGCGACGGTGTGGGGGGGTGGGGGGGGGGCAGCCCGGCACCCAGCCTCGTAGCTGGGGGGATTCAGCTCTGCTCTGGGTTTGTAACCCAGCGGAGCGTTGAGAGTTCAAGTCTCCTTAGAACGCGTTCTTTGTGGCATCGTGGCTTATCGCATTGGGCCGACGTATAAATGTACGAGTCGGGGGGGGAGGGGGATGTTTGATTAAAGCAACGCAAATCTTTTCGTTACTTTAGCTTCTTAATTTGCGTGAGTTTCTGTTTCAATTTTTTCGTTAAACCTTCTCCCATCGCTGGTTGAGAGGCGTTGGGTTTAGCGTTGCGCACGTCGTTATGAGGGCGTGACAGCCCGCTGCGGTTTACATTGACAAAGCAAAAGGCATTTCAGATGTTGGCTATGCGGTTTGGGAACAGCTGTGGGCAAATGTGAACAGTAGGTGACACGGTGTTGTTGTGTTTATTGTTTTTCTGAATCTTTAATTTTTTTTATTGGGAAATGGAAATGATGCTTGTGTGTTTCATGTTAATTTATGCTAATTGAGTAACTGTCATGTGATCAATCGCACGTGTGATTACAATAGGAACGTCCTTAAACGATTTTTACTTCATACGGAACCGCGCTGTAGAAACGTGAGCCCAATGGCAAAAATGGACCTCAAATTGATTGGTAAGATTGTGCAATTAAAGAAATTTCCCGAAACAACGGTGTACCTGTGAGTGTGTGTAGCTTTGTCTAATAAATGCTTATCAATTGGCAAGTACAGTGAGGGAAAAAAGTATTTGATCCCCTGCTTATTTTGTACGTTTGCCCACTGACAAAGAAATGATGAGTCTATAATTTTAATGGTAGGTTTATTTTAACAGTAAAAGACAAAATAACAACAACAAAATCCAGAAAAACGCATGTCAAAAATGTTAAATTACGATTTAAAGCTTTCGTGACTGCAGGGATTCATCTTCTTGGTTCTTTCGGTAAAGTCATCACGTAGAAGGGAAGTAATAAAATAATAAAAACAGGTGAGGACGGCTGCTTGTGTTGTGGCCGAAACGTCGTGAGAATTAATTTATGTTTTGTTTTTATTATTTTATTACTTCCCTTCTACGTGACTTTACCGAAAGAACCAAGAAGGTCAAAAATGTTATAAATTGATTTGCATTTTAACAGGCGCAGTAGGTCGAGATAGAACCCACGACCTCCTGTAGACCAGACGAGGTAGTCAACATCTCATAGCCACCGTGTTGATAAGAGAAAGTGAGAGAGACACAGACTCCAAGTATACGGCAGCAGCTGTCAAAATCGGGATCGAACCCACGACCTCCTGTAGACCAGACGAGGTAGTTAACATCTCACAGCCACCGTGGTGATGATGATGATGAGAGAGAGACACAGACTCCAAGTATACGGCAGCAGCTGTCAGAATCGGGATCGAACCCACGACCTCCTGTAGACCAGGCGAGGTAGTTAACATCTCACAGCCACCGTGGTGATGATGATGATGATGAGAGAGAGACACAGACTCCAAGTATACGGCAGCAGCTGTCAGAATCGGGATCGAACCCACGACCTCCTGTAGACCAGGCGAGGTAGTTAACATCTCACAGCCACCGTGGTGATGATGATGATGAGAGAGAGACACAGACTCCAAGTATACGGCAGCAGCTGTCAGAATCGGGATCGAACCCACGACCTCCTATGGAGCTGCACGGATCCCTCCAGTGCAGACAAGTTTCTGATGGATGTGAAAGTGACGTGACCCTGTCAGCTCCACGCGGCACGGCCAACGGGAGACGTTTGTCACTCGAACGGTCGCTCAGTGACTGCCTCTGGTGGTCATCGCCAAGCGGGACGCCCAACTCCACAGTCGGCGTTGTGGGTTTGCTCTATAAGAACGCAATTGCTTTGCGCTAAAGTAGTAACGAATTTAAACTAAACTATTTAACCTTCTTGGTTCTTTCGGTAAAGTCACGTAGAAGGGAAGTAATAAAATTGTAAAAATAAAACATAAATGTATTGGGTTATATATTTATTATTTTACTAGCGGAAGTACCCGGCTTTGCCCGGGTAAAAAATATATTTCTTAAAAACCTTACATATATATACACAGATACTAAGGTATTGTCAAAGCCCGGTGGGCTGTTTGTAAATTTCTCCACCAACAAATATATAAGAGGCTTTCACAAGTCCAAAAAGTTGTAGAAAGTGTGGGGTAAATAGTTGATGTCAAAATGTTTCCGAAAATTGCGGTCTCCCCCCCCCCCCCCCCCTCAAAAAATATCTTTACCCCTCGTAGGTATATATACTAACAACACCTTACATACAACAGAGGAAGTGGTATCTATTGACTCTGTAGTAGTATCTACTGACTGTACCGTAGTATCTACTGAGCCATGTGTAGCTACTGACTGTGTAGTAGTATTTAGTGACTGTAATAACTACTGACCATAGTAGTATTTACTGGGCCTACAGTAGTATCTACCGACTATATACTCGTAACGACTAACTGTATAGTATCTGCTGACTCTATAGTGTATCCACTGACTATAGTAGTAACTACAAAATCTATAGCAGTATCTACTCACTCTATAATAGTATCTACCGACTCTAGTAGCTACTCACCGTAGCAGTATGTACTGACTGTAGTGGTATATACTGACTGTTTTAGTATTTACTATAGCGGTATCTACCAACTCGATAGCAGTATCTACTATCACTACAGCAGTGTATACCGACTGAGGTCGTACCTGCTATCACTACAGCAGTGCATACTGCTGTGTTGGTACCTGCTATGATGACAGCAGTGCATACTGACTGTGGTGGTACCTGCTATGATTACAGCAGTGCATACTGCTGTGGTGGTATCTGCTATGATAGGAGTACATATTGTGGTGGTGGTACCTGGTATGATAACAGCAGTGCATATTGACTGTACTCATTCACCCTCACCATTCACCACTCACAACTCACCCTTACCACTCATCCTCACCACTCACCCTCACCACTCACCAATCACCACTCACCCTCACCACTCACTCTCACCACTAACCCTCACCACTAACCCTCACCACTCTCACTCACCACTCGCCCTCACCACTCACCACTCACTCTCACCATTCACCCTCACTAATCACCACTAACAACCGCCACTCACCCTCCCCACTCACCCTCACCACTCACCCTCACCAATCACCACTCACCCTCACCCCTCACCACTCTCCCTCACCACTCTCCCTCACCACTCTCCCTCACCAGTCACGCTCACCACTCACGCTCACCCCTCACCCTCACTTACTCACCCTAACCACTCTCCATCACCACTCTCCCTCACCCTCCCTTACCAGTCACGCTCACCACTCACACACTCACGCTCACCCTCACTACTCACCCGAACCACTCACCACTCACCCTCAACACTCACCCTCACCGCTCACCACTCACCCTCACCACTCACCCTGACCACTCACCCACTCATCCTCACCAATCACACCCTCACCAATCACCACTCACCCTCACTGCTCACCTCACTGCTCACCCTCACCACTCACCCTAACCACTCACGCTCACCCTCACCACTCACCCCTCACTAATCACCATTCACAACCGCCACTCACCCTCACCACTCACCCTCACCACTCACCCTCACTACTCACCACTCATCCTCACCAATCACACCCTCAACAATCACCACTCACCCTCACCACTCACGCTCAACACTCACCCTCACCACTCATGCTCACCACTAACCCTCCCCACTCACCCTCATTAATCACCACTCACCCTCACCACTCACCTCACCCTCACCACTCACCCACACCACCACCACTCTCCCCCTCACCACTCTCCCCCTCACCACTCTCCCCCTCACCACTCTCCCCCTCACCACTCTCCCCCTCACTACTCTCCCTCTCACCACTCTCCCCCTCACCACTCTCCCCCTCACCACTCTCCCCCTCACTACTCTCCCCCCTCACCACTCTCCCCCTCACCACTCTCTCCCTCACCACTCTCCCCGCTCACCACTCTCCCCCTCACCACTCGCTCCCTCACCACTCTCCCGCTCACCACTCTCCCCTCTCCCCTCACCACTCTCGTCCCTCACCACTCTCTCCCCACCACTCTCCCCGCTCACCACTCCTCCCCTCACCACTATCTCCCTCACCACTCTCCCCCTCACCACTCTCCCCCCTCAACACTCTCCCCTCACCACTCTCCTCCCTCACCACTCTCTCCCTCACCACTCTCTCCCTCACCACTCTCCCCTCACCACTCTCCCCCTCACCACTCTCCCCTCACCACATCTCTCCCTCACCACTCTCTCCCTCACCACTCTCCCACCGCACCACTCTCCCCCTCACCACTCTCCCCCTCACGCACTCTTCCCGCACCACTCTCTCCCCTCACCACTCTCCCCCTCACCACTCTCTCCCTCACCACTCTCCCTCCCTCACCACTCTCTCCCTCACCACTCTCTCCCCCTCACCACTCTCCCCCTCACCCACTCTCCCCCTCACCACTCTCCCCCTCACCACCTCTCACTCACCACTCTCCCCTCACCACTCTCCCCCTCACCACTCTCTCCCCTCACCACTACCTCCCCTCACCACTCCTCTCCCCCTCACCACTCTCCCCCCTCACCACTCACTCTCAGTCCCTCACCACTCTCCTCCCCTCACCACTCTCCCCCTCACCACTCTCCCCCTCACCACTCTCTCCCTCACCACTCTCTCCCTCACCACTCTCCCCCTCACCACTCTCTCCCCTCACCACTCTCTCCCTCACCACCTCTCCCCCTCACCACTCTCTCCCTCACCACTCTCCCCTCACCACGCTCTCCCTCACCACTCCTCACCCCTCACCACTCTCCCCCCTCACCACTCTCCCCCTCACACTCTCCCCATCACCACTCTCTCCCTCACCACCTCTCCCGCACCACTCTCTCCCCTCACCACTCTCCCCTCACCACTCTCACCCCTCACCACTCTCCCCCTCACCACTCTCCCCCTCACCACTCTCCCCCTCCACCACTCTCTCCCTCACCACTCTCTCCCTCACCACTTTCCCCCTCACCCCTCACCACTTTCCCCCTCACCACTCTCCCCCCTCACCACTCTCCCCCTCACCACTCTCCCCCTCACCACTCTCTCCCTCACCACTCTCCCCCTCACCACTCTCCCCCCTCACCACTCTCTCCCTCACCACTCTCCCCCTCACCACTCTCCCCCTCACCACTCTCCCCCTCACCACTCTCCCCCCCCTCACCACTCTCCCCCTCACCACTCTCCCCCTCACCACTCTCTCCCCTCACCACTCTCTCCCTCACCACTCTCTCCCTCACCACTCTCCCCCTCACCACTCTCCCCCTCACCACTCTCTCCCTCACCACTCACCTCTCCCTCACCACTCTCACCACTCTCACCACTCTCTCCCTCACCACTCTCTCTCCCTCCCACCACTCTCCCTCACCACTCTCCCCCTCCCACTCTCCCCCTCACCACTCTCCCCCTCACCACTCTCCCCCTCACCACTCTCCCCCTCACCACTCTCCCCCTCACCACTCTCCCCCCTCACCACTCTCTCCCTCACCACTCTCCCTCACACTCTCCCCCTCACCACTCTCTCCCTCACCACGCTCTCCCTCACCACTCTCCCCCTCACCACTCTCCCCTCCCCACTCTCCCCCTCACCACTCTCCCCCTCACCACTCTCCCCCTCCCACTCTCCTCCCCCCTCACCACTCTCTCCCTCCCTCACCACTCTCCCGCTCACCACTCTCCCCCTCACCACTAATCCCCTCACCACTCTCACCCCTCACCACTCTCCCCCTCACCACTCTCCCCCTCACCACTCTCTCCCTCACCACTCCTCTCCCTCACCACTCTCTCCATCCCTCACCACTCTCCTCCCCCCTCACCACTCTCCCCCTCACCACTCTCTCCCTCACCACTCTATCCCTCACCACTCTCCCCCTCACCACTCTCCTCCCCCTCACCACTCTCCCCTCACACTCTCTCCCTCACCACTCTCTCCCCTCACCACTCTCCCCCTCACCACTCTCCCCTCACCACTCTCTCCCCTCACCACTCTCCCCCTCACCACTCTCCCCCTCACCACTCTCCCCCTCACCACTCTCTCCCTCACCACTCTCCCCCTCACCACTCTCCCCCTCACCACTCACTCTCTCCCTCACCACTCTCCCCCTCACCACTCTCCCCCTCACCACTCTCCCCCTCACCACTCACTCTCTCCCTCACCACTCTCTCCCCCTCACCACTCTCCCCCTCACCACTCTCCCCCTCACCACTCTCCCCCTCACCACTCTCTCCCTCACCACTCTCCCCCTCACCACTCTCCCCCTCACCACTCTCTCCCTCACCACTCTCCCCCCTCACCACTCTCTCCCTCCCTCCCCACTCTCCCCCTCACCACTCTCCCCCTCACCACTCTCCCCCTCACCACTCTCCCCCTCACCACTCTCCCCCTCACCACTCTCCCCCCTCACCACTCTCCCCCTCACCACTCTCCCCTCCCCCTCACCACTCTCCCCCCTCACCACTCTCCCCCTCACCACTCTCCCCCCCACCACTCCTCCCTCACCACTCTCCCCCTCACCACTCTCCCCCTCACCACTCTCTCCCTCACCACTCTCCCCTCACCACTCTCCCCCTCACCACTCTCCCCCTCACCACTCTCCCCCCTCACCACTCTCCCCCTCACCACTCTCTCCCTCACCACTCTCCCCCTCACCACTCTCCCCCTCACCACTCTCCCCCTCACCACTCTCCCCCTCACCACTCTCCCCCTCACCACTCTCCCCCTCACCACTCTCCCCCTCACCACTCTCCCTCACCACTCTCTCCCTCACCACTCTCTCCCCTCCCTCACCACTCTCCCCCTCACCACTCTCCCCCTCCCACTCTCCCCCTCACCACTCTCCCCCTCACCACTCTCTCCCTCACCACTCTCTCCCTCACCACTTTCTCCCTCACCACTCTCCCCCCACCACTCTCCCCCTCACCACTCTCCCCCTCACCACCACTCTCCCCCTCACCACTCTCCCCCTCACCACTCTCTCCCTCACCATTCTCCCCCTCACCATTCTCCCTCCCCCTCACCACTCTCTCTCTCACCACTCTCCCCCTCACCACTCTCCCCCTCACCACTCTCTCCCTCACCACTCTCCCCCTCACCACTCTCCCCCTCACCCCACTCCCCCTCACCACTCTCTCCCCCCACTCTCCCTCTCCCTCACCACTCTCCCCCCACCACTCTCCTCCCTCACCACTCTCTCCCTCACCACTCTCCCCCTCACCACTCTCTCCCTCACCACTCTCCCCCTCACCACTCTCCTCCTCACCGCTCTCTCCCTCACCACTCTCCCCCTCACCACTCTCCCCCTCACCACTCTCCCCCTCACCACTCTCTCCCTCACCACTCTCTCTCCCTCACCACTCTCCCCCTCACCACTCTCCCCCTCACCACTCTCCCCCTCACCACTCTCCCCCTCACCACTCTCCCCCCCTCACCACTCTCTCCCTCACCACTCTCCCCCTCACCACTCTCCCCCTCACCACTCTCTCCCTCCCCTCACCACTCTCCCCCTCACCACTCTCCCCCTCACCACTCTCTCCCCACCACTCTCTCCCTCACCCCTCTCTCCCTCACCACTCTCCCCCTCACCACTCTCCCCCTCACCACTCTCCCCCTCACCACTCTCCCCCTCACCACTCTCCCCCTCACCACTCTCCCCCTCACCACTCTCTCCCTCACCACTCTCCTCCCTCACCACTCTCCCCCTCACCACTCTCCCCCTCACCATCTCTCCCTCACCACTCTCCCCCTCACCACTCTCCCCCTCACCACTCTCCCCCTCACCACTCTCCCCCTCACCACCTCCCCCTCACCACCTCCCCCCACCACCTCTCCCCCTCACCACTCTCCCCTCACCACTCTCCCCCTCACCACTCTCTCCCTCACCACTCTCCCCCTCACCACACTCTCCCCTCACCACTCTCCCCCTCACCACACCTCCCTCACCACCTCTCACCACTCTCTCCCCTCACCACTCTCCCCCTCACCACTCTCCCCCTCACCACTCTCCCCCTCACACTCTCCCCCTCACCACTCTCCCCCTCACCACTCTGCACAGCATGGACGGGTTGTGCTTTTTCTGTAGGATTTTATTGTTTGCGTACGTGATGTTCAGATTTGTGTACTATGAATTTTAGGTGCATCTTGTAATTTGATTGTTTGTTGCGGATGAACCCAAATCAACAGCCGAATGGGTCACGGGGTAAATTCTAATAAATGAAACTGAAACTGGTGTTGCACCTGAAACGTCGTGATTTATTTTAATACCTACGTGACATTAAGGACAGAACCACAATATGGATTCCTGCAGTCACGAAAGCTTAAAATCAAGGTCACAATGTGGGCTGATTAGTTATTTTGCTTTCATTCTTCACCGCTCTACCAAGATACATGCATGAGAAGACTCAGGATGCCATGACGTTCATCAGCCAATATTCCACGCCCCATCTCTTCATCACCTTCACTTGCAATCCCAAATGAAAGGAGATACAGGTTTTACCTTTATCAAAACCAAAAGCCACCAGACAGACATGACATCTTAGCAAGGGTCTTAAAACTCAAAGTTTATGACCTCATCATGCTTATTACGACCAATGAAGGCGGCGTCTTTGGATAGTGCCAAAAACGTGAGTGAGTGGGTAGGTGGGTAGGTAAGTGAGTGGGTGAGTGTGTGGGTGGGTGAGTGAGTAGGTGGGTGGGTAAGTGAGTGGGTGAGTGGGTAGGTGGGTAGGTAGTGAGTGTGTGGGTGGGTGAGTGAGCAGGTGGGTGAGTGAGTAGGTGGGTGAGTGGGTGGGTGAGTGGGTAGGTAAGTGAGTGGGTGGGTGAGTGATGAGCAGGTGGTGAGTGAGTAGGTGGGTGAGTGGGTTGGTAGGTGGGTGTGTGGGTTGGTGTGTGGTGAGTGAGTAGGTGGGTGAGTGGGTAGGTGGGTGGGTAAGTGAGTGTGTGGGTGGGTGAGTGAGTGAGTAGGTGGGTGAGTGAGTAGGTGGGTGAGTGGCTTGGTAGGTGGTGTGTGGGTTGGTGTGTGGTGGGTGGGTCAGTAGGTGGGTGAGTGGGTAGGTGGGTGGGTAAGTGTGTGGGTGGGTTGGTAGGTGGGTGTGTGGGTTGGTGGGTAGGTAAGTGAGTGGGTGGGTGGGTGAGTGATGAGCAGGTGGTGAGTGAGTAGGTGGGTGAGTGGGTTGGTAGGTGGGTGTGTGGGTTGGTGTGTGGGTGATTGAGTGAGTAGGTGGGTGAGTGAGTGTGTGGGTGGGTTGGTAGGTGGGTGAGTGGGTAGGTGGGTAGGTCAGTGAGTGGGTGGGTGAGTGAGTGAGCAGGTGGTGAGTGAGTAGGTGGGTGAGTGGGTTGGTAGGTGGGTGTGTGGGTTGGTGTGTGGGTGAGTGAGTGAGTAGGTGGGTGAGTGGGTAGGTGGGTGGGTAAGTGAGTGTGTGGGTGGGTGAGTGAGTGAGTAGGTGGGTGAGTGAGTAGGTGGGTGAGTGGGTTGGTAGGTGGGTGGTGGGTTGGTGTGTGGGTGAGTGAGTGAGTAGGTGGGTGAGTGGGTAGGTGGGTAGGTCAGTGAGTGGGTGGTGAGTGAGTGAGCAGGTGGTGAGTGAGTAGGTGGGTGAGTGGGTGAGTGAGTGAGCAGGGGGTGACTGAGTAGGTGGGTGAGTGGGTAGGTGGGTGAGTGGGTAGGTGGGTGGGTAAGTGAGTGTGTGGGTGGGTGAGTGAGTGAGTAGGTGGGTGAGTGAGTAGGGGGGAGTGGGTTGGTAGGTGGGTGTGTGGGCTGGTGTGTGGCTGGGTGAGTGAGTAGGTGGGTGAGTGGGTAGGTGGGTGAGTGGGTAGGGGAGTGGGTAAGTGAGTGTGTGGGTGGGTGAGTGAGTGAGTAGGTGGGTGAGTGGGTAGGTGGGTGAGTGGGTAAGTGAGTGTGTGGGTGGGTGAGTGAGTGAGTAGGTGGGTGAGTGGGTAGGTGGGTGAGTGGGTGGTGGGTGAGTGAGTGAGTAGGTGAGTGAGTGAGTAGGTGGGTGAGTGGGTAGTGTGAGTGGGTAGGGGAGTGAGTAGGTGGGTGAGTGGGTAGGTGGGTGAGTGGGTAGGTGGGTGGGTAAGTGAGTGTGTGGGTGGGTGAGTGAGTGAGTAGGTGGGTGAGTGGGTAGGGGAGTGGGTGAGTAGGTGGGTGAGTAGGTGGGTGAGTGGGTAGGTGGGTAGTGAGTGAGTAGGTAGGGGAGTGGGTGAGTAGGTGGGTGAGTGGGTAGGTGGGTGAGTGGGTGGGTGAGTGAGTAGGTGGGTGAGTGGGTAGGGAGTGGGTAGGGAGTGGGTGCCAAAACGTCGTCTTCCTCATACTCACATTTCGGTCTGCATGAGGGAAACAATGAATGCAAGACACATTGACACATGTATCAGTGCTGAGCTCCCTCACCCCCATCAAGACGCTGCCCTTTGTCTACGTGGTCTGCAACCAAATGGCCCATGGCCCATGTGGCCAGTTCTATCCAAATGCGCCATGAATGCAAGACCAAAGGTGCACCAAGTGGTATCCATAGAACTACTTGAAAGATGCTCAGTCGGCACATGATGGCTATCCTTCTATATCGTCACAGAAATACTGAGCGAGATGGATTTCAAACAACGCTCACACCTGCCACTAATTCGCTAATGAAGGTTCACAACCGGTGGATCGTTCCCTACTGCCCTCTCCTGTGCAAGATCTTCCAGGCCCACTTTAATTTGAAATTCTGCTATTCTAAAATAAGCCATCCAATGTGTTTGCCAATACATCAACAAAGGCTCTGACATGGCTGTCTTTGACATACAAAACAGAGGGCCAAAGTGTGCATGAGCTCTAACAATTTTTTCAAAGAACATGCATAATCAACAATGACGTAATCAGCAACAATGACGTAATCAGCAACAATGACGTGATCAGCAACAATGACGTAATCTGCAACAATGACGTTCTCTGCAACAATGACGTATTCAGCAACAATGACGTAATTTGCTGAATTATTGGCTTCCCCATCCACGACCACCCCACCCACTCACCCACTCACCCACCCCTCACCACTCACTTACCCACTCACTCACCCATTCACCGACTCACCCACTCACTCACCCACCCACTCACTCACCCACCCACTCACCCCTCACTCACTCACCCACCCACCCCTCACTCCCCACTCACCCCACCCACTCACTCACCCACCCACTCACCCACTCACTCACCCACTCACTCCCACCCACCCACTCACCCACTCACCCACTCACTCACACACTCACCCATTCACTCACTCACCCACTTACTCACCCACTCACCCACCCACTCACCCACCCACTCACTTACCCACCCACCCCTCACTCGCTCACCCCACCAACTCATCCACTCACTCACCCACCCACTCACCCACCCACCCACTCATCCTCAACCCACTCACCCACCCACTCACTCACCCACTCACTCACACACACACTCACCCGCTCACCCACCCACTCACTCACCCACTCACTCACCCAATCACCCACCCACTCACCCACCCACTCACTCACTCGCCCACTCACCCACCCACTCACCCACTCACTCACCCACCCACTCACCCACTCACTCACTCACCCACTCGCCCACCCACTCACCACCCACTCGCCCACCCACTCACCCACTCGCCCACACCCATCCATGACGTCATGCCCCCCCCCCCTCACGTTCCCCGCGTCCCCAGAGTTGCGGGGAACATCCTCCACTCGGTGAGTCGAGCGGCGTTCCGGCGTCACCCCTCGCTGACTCACAACAACAACAACGACGACGACCACGAGAATAAACTCGCAACGTGTGCTCTAAGTAATACTCGACCCCCCAAGGCTCTCCGTGATAATACGTCGGTGATTGAGTTCTCAATGCGGGAAGTCTGCCGAGTGGTGCAGCGTAGCCCCATTCGCTAGGCCGCACTCAAGCGCCTCGAATTGTTGATTTTAATTCGAGTTTAATTTTTATTGCTTTAAGCTATAACTTGAATGTATCGATTTTCAAATGTCGCGTTGGAATAGTTCGTTTATTGTCAGCTTACATTACGTTCTCGTCGATAATTGAATGCAACTTTTTTTTATTTCAACGAATAAAAACGCGGCCCGGTTTTGCTCGTAAGCCTCGGTCTCGCCTGAATCTTGGCCGCAAATCGGGGCACGCGGCCCCGCATGGGAGAGCTCCGTGTAGACGCGTACTTTTATTATTTATATAACCAAGGCCACGTAAAAATTAACACCGTTTAACAATCGCATTCGTTTACAAGTACAGTTCTTTTCTACAAGTTGAATTACGTGTTAATAAATGACCACTCACTCACCCTCCCTCACCCACTCACTCACCCACTCACTCAACCACTCACCCACTCACTCAACCACTCATCCACTTACTAACCCACTCGCCCATCCCTCACTCAACCACTCATCCATTTACTCACCCACTCGCCCATCCACTCACTCACCCACTCATCCACTTACTCGCCCATCCACTCACCCACTCACTCACCCATCCACTCACCCACTCACTCATCCACCCACTCACCCACCCACTCGCTCACCCACCCACTCACCCACCCACTCACCCACTCACTCACACCCCCACTCACCCCACCCACCCACTCACCCACCACTTACCCACTCACCCACCACCCACCCACTCACCCACTCATCCACTCACTCACCCACTCGCCAATCCACTCACCCACTCACTCACCCATCCACTTACCCACTCACTCATCCACCCACTCACCCACCCACTCACTGGCTCACCTACTCACCCACCCACTCACTCACCCACCCACTCACTCACCCACCCACTCACTCACCCACTCACTTACCCACTCACCCACCCACCTACTCACTCACCCACTCACTCATCCACTCACCCACTCACCCACGCACCCACCCACCTATCACTCACCTACCCACCCACCTACTCACTCACCACTCACCCACTCACCCACCCACCTACTCACCCACTCACCCACTCACTCATCCACTCACCCACTCACCCACGCACCCACCCACCTACTCACTCACTCACCTACCCACCCACCCACCTACTCACTCACCCACTCACCCACCTACTCACTCACCCCACCCACTCACCCCACCCACTCACTCAACCCACCCACTCACTCACCCACTCACCCCCCCCCACTCCCACCACTCACTCACCCACTCACTCACCCACCCACCTACTCACTCACTCACTCACCCACCCACTCACTCACCACTCACCCACTCACTCACTCCCCACCCACCCACTCACTCACTCACCCACTCACCCACCCACCTACTCACCCACTCACTCACCCACCCACTCACTCACCCACTCACTCACCCCACCACCCCACCCACCTACTCATTCACCCACCCACTCACCCACCCACTCACCCACCCACCTACTCACTCACCCACTCACCCACCTACTCACTCACCCCACCCACTCACCCCACCCACTCACTCAACCACCCCTCACTCACCCACTCACCCACCCACCCACTCACCCACTCACTCACCCACTCACTCACTCACCCACCCCCTACTCACTCACTCACTCACCCACCCACCCACTCACTCACTCACCCACTCACTCACTCACCCACCCACTCACTCACCACTCACCCACTCACCCACCTACTCACCCACTCACACTCACCCACCCACTCACTCACCCACTCACTCACCCACTCACCCACCCACTCACCCACTCACTCACCCACCCACCTACTCACTCACTCACTCACCCACCCACTCACTCACCCACTCACTCACCCATCCACCCACTCACTCACTCACCCACTCACTCACCCACTCACTCACCCACTCACTCACTCACCCACTCACCCACCCACCTACTCACCCACTCACCCACCCACTCACTCACCCACTCACTCACCCACTCACCCCCCACCCACCTACTCACTCACCCACCCACTCACCCACCCACTCACCCCACCCACTCACCACCCACCCCTCACCCCACTCACTCACCCACTCACTCACCCACTCACTCACCCACTCACCCACCCACCTACTCACTCACCCACTCACTCACTCACCCACCCACTGCTATAAATTTTCACGAAATGAATGGCTTCGTTAGGCTACCATCTGTGGCCAGGTCGCTTCTGAAAAAGAGCCGGGTAGCTCAGCGGCCCTTTCCTGGTGAGAAAGAGTTGAGTGTTTATGGCCTCGGAGCAGCGCTAGAAAATGGACAATTTGTAATGCGTGTAGTTTAATCGATCAGAATAGCTGGAACAATCCCCAATCCAAAATGCTTTCATAGATCCTAGACAACATACGTACATCTATCATCTCTTCTCCCCGTAATGATCGATGTCTCCTCGATGTGTGCGACGTTGCTACTTTAGCGAATCGGCGGCGTTGCGGTGGTGATAACAAAGGCTCAGCCTCTTAAGCCTCACCTTACCATATTAATAAAAAGTGTGCCGTACCTGGCCCTTCCCCCTCTCCCATTATATATACGGAGTGGTAGCTCTTGCAATCTCATCATTTACTTGATACAGCTGTCGTGGCTGTGACGGTTTCACCTGAAGACGGAGGCTTGTGTTGCCTCCGAAACGTCGTGAATTTTTTATTTGTTTTATTTTACTTTTATTAATTTAAATGTTTTACCTACACGATGACTTTACCGAAAAAAAAAACCTAAGAGGTGATTACACCGTGCTGCAGTCTCTAAAAGCCGAGTTCAGTTGTGGACCTTGATGCCAACCAACAGCAGCACCCCCCTTGATTGGTGGTCTTGTCAGGCTGGGTCCTCACTGCGCTTCAGGCTAACCGACACGTCCCTGTGTGTCTCTGCAGTTGTCATCATCGTCGTCGTCGTCGTCGTCATGATGGTGGCAGCCCCTCCACCTCCATCTCTTCAGCTTCGGGAGTTGCGAGGAAGCTTTGGTCAGTGTTTGCGATTGCGTTCATGTCGCCGTGTGCTTACAATGCGTTTGAGACAATCGCTTTAGGCCGAGTGTTGTTTCGTGTTTGAGTGGGTTGTTGGGTGAACACAGCCTGGTGGTGTAAGTTTGGAATCTACATCATGATACCTCCTTTGCCAGTAGCAAGATATAGTAATAGGGGTTTACCCTTTTTTCTGGCAACACAACCGACACCTTTATACAAGGGATCGTGTTTGCAATGACCACAACACTTGCAGTCAAAATGCAAACGAAATAGAGACGACCCTGATAATGATATGCACTGTCCTTGAAATTGATTGGTCCACACCCGAGACGGCTTTCATTTTTATCACATTGGTATTTTAAATTAAATATGAAATTTTTTTTTTCCTAAAAAGTGGAAAATTTTGGGAAAAAAATTTTTCACGAAAATTACTTGTCACGCACAACGAGTCTGTGTGCAAAATGTCAGCTCGATTGGATCACGGGAAGTGGGTTAAAAAACGACCGAAATATTTGCACGGTCGTAAGCGCGCAAGCAAGCAAGCGAGTGAACTTAATATAAAGGATTTTAAAAAATGTAACTACGTGACGTTACCGAAAAATCCAAAGAGTATGAATCTTTGCACAGCAACGCGCGCATTGAGGGGTGTTGCTCACTCCTAATGGCTCGTGTGTGCGCGTTTGCTTTGCGTGTCTGCGCATGTGTGTGTGTGTGTGTGCGTGTGCGTTGAACTTCTTCCGCACCATACTTAGCCGACTGTGCGCTCACCGGAGATGCGCGTGTTCTTGGTGTCGGCGTGTCTCTTTTGTAACAAGCCGGCGAGCAGATAAAGTGTTGCGTGATTACGATTTGCGCAACGATTGCTTCGAGGGCGATTTCAATGCGGGGGTGACGTGACGACCGCCTCTCTCTCTCCGTCTGTCCCGCAGGCGGTGAGGCCTGTGCCTCTGCTGCTGCGTCTCTTGCGCTCTGTCGGTGCGACAGGCGACACGTTCACGCTGCCGCAGGTGAGATGCGGACGCTCACTCGCGACGCCTGTGCCGAGGCGTGGGGCGGTTTGCCCGCCGCTTTGCCTGGCATTGCCCCAAAATGATAATTGTTTTTTTAAAAATCCTTTATATTAAGTTCACTTGCTTGCGCGCTTACGACCGTGCAAATCTTTCGGTCGTTTTTTAACCCACTTCCCGTGATCCAATCGAGCTGACATTTTGCACACAGACTCGTTGTGCGTGACAATTTATTTTCGTGAAAAATTTTTTTTCAAAAATTTTACACTTTTTAGGAATTTTTTTATTATATTTAATTACCAATTGCTTAATGGTGGCAGGCAATCATCTGACCCATAGGTGGCAGCCATCTCAAGCCAGAGGACGAGAGGACTCTAGCCGCCACGCATATAAAGGATTTATAGCGAAAAACTTTGTTTTTACGGGTTAATTTTTACCCTTTTATCTGGCAACAAAACTGACACTTTTTTTACAAGGTGTCATGTTTGCATAGACCATAATACCTGCATTCGTAATGCAAACAAAAAACAACAACTCTGATAATGTATGCACTGTCCTTGAAGTTGATTGGTCCACACCCAAAGCAGCTTTTCTGAGAGCCTAGTCTCACATGGTGTTGGACCAGATGACGCCAAAAGGCGCACAACTCACTCAAAAGAGCGCACTGTCAGAGTATTGAGAGGTTGGAGGAGGCCTCTCAGTTGACGGAGGCATCCTCCCGCGCAGGTCTTCCATCACCTGGGCGGCTACATCAAGACGAAGCAACTCTACGACAAGCGGAGGCTACACATCGTGCACTGCAAGGGCGACCCTCTGGGGGAGCTGTTCGGCGTGGAGAGCTTCTCCCTCAAAGAGCCGAGGTGAGAAAGACCGGCGGCGTGTCGAGGAGTTTGTCAACCGAGGGTTGCGACGGTATGTACCACGGATGAACTGTGCGCTGTTGTGACCACTGGATCATCGGTCCTGTGGCGTGATGGGAGAGCTCATCTGATGGGCACAACTTTTCTAATTTGCCGTGTAAAATCTACCCTTGCGTTGTTGATTTGTTTGTGCGACAGCTTGTGCTTCACCCCGAGCTCTCATACTCTGATGGTGCGTTGTCTTTGAGCTGTGCGCCTATTGGCGTCATCTGGTCCAACCCATGTGAGACTAGGCTCTAAGGAAAGCTGTCTCGGGTGTGGACCAATCAACTTCAAGGACAGTGCATTCATTATCAGAGTTGTGTTTTTTGTTTGCATTATGACTGCAGGTATTGTGGTCTATGCAAACATGATTCCTTGTAAAAAAGGTGTCAGTTTTGTTGCCAGATAGAATGGTATATAAACAATTATCAGCTTGTGCTAATTTAGAATGTTCATTTCACACACATCCTGTAAAACAATTATGTAACTTAATTGTAATTGTACTATGATCAGTTTGAAAATGTGGCTGAGCCAACACAAGAGTGTGTATTATTGAACATTGATTTATATCTGCCATATGTTTTTCCATTTCTCATATGACACCGTTTTTTCTCAGATGTTTCTATTTGATTGCTGTATTTCACGTGATTTGATTTGGTTTTGTCAGCTCGGGTTACCCAGGTGTCACCACCCTTGCGTATGAAACTAATCCCCGGACTATTGAGTTCTCACCTGGTGAAACAAATAAACTCTCGTTGTTTACAGGAAGTGTTATACTCGGTTTAATAGGTAAACCGGCATGTGCGTGAAATGGTTGTTCGGTAGCTTGCGTTCAATGATTGACTATCAGACGAACATGCGCACTTTAACCCTCGGTTGGAGTTGCAAACGGTGAATAAAATAGAATGTAACACGATGAATTGTCAAACATTGGTTCTGTCAGTAAAGTCACGTAGAAGGGAAATAATAAAATAAAATAAAAAAATAAAAAATAGAAATAACTAAATTAAATCACGAATTTTTAATATTTTATTTGTTCAAAGAAGCAAAGAGTATGGATTCTTGCAGTCACGCAAACTTCCACCCCAGCGTTCGTTCTCTCACAGACATCTCTCCTCTGTCTGCAGCTCGTCCCCCAGGTCGCTGGGCGCTCTCCTGGCCAAGGCGCTCGGCAGAGCCACCACCGACAGACGCAAAGGTGGAGCCAGGCCCCGGCAAGGTAACGTAAAAGTTTAAAGGTAAAAACAACGAGCCTACCTTTACCCTACCATTTACCTTACCATAATATAATCACTCTACCCTTACCTTAGACCCTTTAGCAGGTAAGGTACAAGTTAAAATGTAATAGTAGTATCATCAGCAGTAGTAGTATCAGCAGTAGTAGTATCATCATCGGTAGTATCAGCAGTACTAATATCATCACCGGTAGTATCAGCAGTAGTAGTATCATCATCGGTAATATTAGTAATAGTATCATCAGCAGTAGTAGTAGTATCATCACCGGTAGTATCATCAGTAGTAGTATCATCATCGGTAATATTAGTAATAGTATCAGCAGTAGTAGTAGTATCATCATCGGTAATATTAGTAGTAGTATCATCACCGGTAAAAAGCAACGAGCCTACCTTTACCCTACCTTTTACCCTTACCCCATACGAATTACCCGATTACAGGGTAATTACTGGGGTACTACTACACATGAACAAGGTTTATAACGGTAAACGCTGTAAGGTAGAGCGCTTTATTCATATAGAATACTCTCCATGATTCCAATTTTACACGCTTGTCGTTGTTGTCGTTGTTGTATCCTCAAATCTTGTAACTCAATTTAACCCACTTCCCAATGTGGTATCGACTGCAAACTTGGTATACTTATGTCATACTGATGACAAAAATATATAATGTTTTAAACATGATTTTTTATATGTTAAGTTTCGGTTTGGGTCTAATTGTCCACAATCAACTGGCGTTGGCTGCAATCGGCCACGGCCCCTTACGTTGTGGCCACTTCCTGGAGTCGTGGAGTTCTGCCAGTACTCGTACATTTCATAAAAGCGTGTTTAAAAAAAATTTTAAAAAAATATTACTTATTGAATAGAGGCCACAGACTGCTCCACGGAGCTTCTAGCGGTAAACAAGGCACCGTATTTACCGGGTAACACTTCGCGCTACCTTGACCCTACCGGGTAATTCTTCCGAACTACCTTTAACCCTTTACCTTACCCCTTGGCATGTCGACACCTTTACCCGGCTACCCGTACCCAGCCGGGTACGGGTAGCCGGGTACCCGTTTGCGACCCTGGTGCGGCCGGGTACGGGTAGGCCGTGAGTCACTGGTGAGTAACCGTTTGTCACTCATTTCCCAACGTCTTGTCTCTTCTCACAATTCAAGTTCCTAGAATCAACCCACCCGCGCCTGCAACGTGGCTTCATCCCAGAGGTCGCAATCGGGTACCCGATACCCGTACCCTACCCGTACCCGGCCGGGTACGGGTAGGGTACGGGTACGGCCGGGTACGGGTACGTGAAAGGAATCAAAACCCGTTTGCGACCTCTGCTGTCGCGGTGCTCACGTATCGGTGCGCGTGTCGTTCTGCGGCATGCAGATTACGCGGCGGGAGCCGTGAAGGGAAGCTCATTGGCGACGGCCGACGGAGACAAGCGGCAGGTGAGTTTGGCGGTGGCGTCACGAGCACGTCGGAGCGCGCGTGCGCTCGCGCGTGCGGCCGGTGCGAGCGTGGGGATCGGTGGCCCACACGCGCTTTGATTGACTTGTCCGTGTTTTCATAAAAGTAAGTTCTCACAGCAGCGTAGCTACGCACAGCCTCCTCACCCAGCCCCTCCCCATCCTCCCACCCAGCCCCCCAGCCCCACCGTCCCTCTCCACCCAGCCCACCCCTCTCCCACCCCCCCCCAGCCCCACCCTCCCCTCCCCACCCAGCCCCTCCCAATCCTCCCCACCCCACCCGGCCCCACCCCTCCCATTCTTGCATGCACGACTGACGGACGGACACAATAATCCCCTGTGGGCTGGGTGGAACCAGGTGGTTCCTACCAGTGTAACCGTCGACTCTGCTCATCGTGTCCGTAGCCCAGAGCAAGTTGTGGTCAGTCCCAACAGGAACCGCAGCAACGAGGGAGGGAGGAGACGGACACGAGGAGGAGGAGGGCGTTGACGACGATGTCAAAACGAAGACGTCGTCGGACACCGTCTCCCCCGCTCCCTCGGCTCCCGCGAGCTCCGACCACGACATCAGCAGCAGCAGTAGCGGCAGCAGCAGCAGCAGCGGCAGCAGCAGCAGCGACGCCAACGCCGCGTGCCTCGTGTGCCTCGTGTGCCAGCACCGGCCCAGGAGCTGCACGCTCGTGCACGGAGAGACGGGCCACCTGGTCACGTGCTGCGCGTGCGCCAAGAAGCTAAAGCGCCGCAACGAGCCTTGCCCCGCGTGCGG
>NW_026891324.1:0-33666 GCF_015708825.2 Lethenteron reissneri | reverse complement strand
GCGCCAACTCCAAAACTTTTGGCGCGAAACGCCTTATGGCGGGAACCCTCCAGCCGCGCCGCCTCTTCCAACCCCGCAGGCGTTCCACCGGCCGCTGGAACGGAGATCTCCGCCAAGATAGCAGCGGCGGCGAGCAGCAACCCGCCAGGCGGGAGTGTGCGTCCTGCAGGCTGGTGTCGGAGGCGGGCGAGCATCGGCCATTTCCGCGAAGTGCTGCATCGGCGGCAACTCCTCGTCCTCTTCCGTCGTCGTCTCCGTTTGCACGTGGGAACGAGAAGTCTTCCTTGGTCCATTCTCCTTGAAGACAGGTTTACTTCTGACGCCAGTTGTAAAGTAGTAACTCGGCAGGAGACGACTTCAGGGAGCACACTCTTTATTTTCACCACTTGTAGTTACACGGATGACTAACACCCTACTCGACACGGTGACCAACACCCACTTAGCTACACGGGTGACGGACACCCACTCAGCTACACGGACACCCACTCAGCTACACGGTCACCCACTCAGCTACACGGACACTCAGCTACACGGACACCCACTCAGCTACACGGGTGACCAACACCCACTCAGCTACACGGGTGACTAACACCCACTCAGCTACACGGGTGACCAACACCCACTCAGCTGTACTGACACGGCTCTTACGCCCCGTAGCCTTCCGGACCACCCAGCCGGGGTGCCCGTCTCGGCTCTGGTACCACCGTCCCGACCCACACGGGCGTCGGACTACGGCCCCCCCAGTCTCGGCTCCGAGCCACACAGGACCCCGGTCCCCACAAGGACGGCGGGACTAGGGGTCTCGGGCCACTACCTCCTCCACCCCGTCTTCGGTCTTCAACTGGTTAACACTGACCACGAGTGCTCTCGCGCGTCCCCCTTTAACCCCTCCTGCGGACGTCGCTGAGAGTACCCACTTATCTGACCAATCACTGCGCACTCGCTACGATCCTCTTTTCCCAGCTTGTGTGAGCGCGCCTCACCACCGGCGCGCGCGTCCATGCCACGCCCACATGCGTGCCCAACCCCGCGCCCCGTGATCCATCACTGCCGGCGCACGTCAATACCACCACTACAAGTATACCCGTAAAACAAAGTTTTTCACTATAAATCCTTTATAGGCGTGGCGGCTAGAGTCCTCTCGTCTCTGGCTTGAGATGGCTGCCACCTATGGGTCAGATGATTGTCTGCCAGTATTAAGCAATTGGTAATTAAATAATTTAAAAAAAATTCCCCTAAACTGTGTCAAATTTGGAAAAAAAATTTCACGAACATGTAATTGTCTCGCACAACGAGTCTGTGTGCAAAATATCAGCTCGATTGGATCACGGGAAGTGGTTAAAAAACGACAGAAAGGTTTGCAACGGTCGTAAGCAAGCACGCAAAGCAAGCACGCAAGCAAGCGAACTTAGATGAACAGATTATCTTAATAAGAAAGCAGTGGTTGTGTGTGTGCTGTGCGTGGTGGTGGTGGGTGGTGGTGGTTCCCCAGCTGTCCGCGTGAAAGCGAGAGAGATGAGGAGGGGAGAGGGAGGGAGATGGGGCCACGGGGCAGACAGACGGGCAGGTGGGGAAGCTTTCCGAGGGTCGGATAAGGTCACGGACCTGACGGCTGGACGGGCTGTCACGTGACCCTCAAGCAAGAAACTCAGGTTCAGGCCTGTGCCTAATGTGCACGTGCAATTACAAACATCAACACACAACAACACAACAACCGCCATTCGCCACTAAGGGGCGGAGACGTCACCACGACGCTTGTGCCAGGCCAAGTGCACCTTGAGGCCACAGTGAAGTGTCGAACGCCCGCTGCAGGGTCACGGGGCAGACCCAGCAGGTGCCACGGGTCGACTGACCGAGATTGACCGAGATGACTGGCTGATGCGCCACCTGTGCCCCATACTGTGCCAACTTGCGTGCTTTAGCCACCCGGCGCTCCGCTCGTTGTTGTGAGCGTCGCTCCTCCGCCCTCCGTTGTTGCTGGAGGGCGACTGCCTCCAACTGCCCAGTAGCGTCCTTCACGAGCCTCCTCCAAAGAGGCCGATCTTGACACCGCTGGTACCAGTCATCGGCAAGTCCACTCAACTCCACGTCCTCCTGTACCACATCACTCCATCTCTTCTCTCGCCCGTGCCGCGCCCGTTTAGCCCCCTCGATCCGGCCGAACAAAAGCTGTTTAGGCATGCGGTGGCTGGGCTCACACACACACACAAGTACACACACCAGACATCGACTTGAGATACACACACATGGACTCACACACACAAGTACACACATACCAGACATCGACTTGAGATACACACACATGGACTCACACACACAAGTACACACAGACATCGACTTACACACACATATACACTTACACACACAGACATCGACTTGAGATACACACAATGGACTCACACACACAAGTACACACACACAGACATCAACTTACACACACATACAAACTTACACAGACATCGACTTTAGATACACACACATGGACTCACAAATACACACGACATCAACTTATACACACATACAAACTTACACACACAGACATCGACTTTAGATACACACACATGGACTCACACACACACAAGTACACACAGACATCAACTTACACACACATATACACTTACACAAACACAGACATCGACTTTAGATACACACACATGGACTCACACACACAAGTACACACAGACATCGACTTACACAACATACAAACTTACACACACACTATAACGTACACACACAGACATCGACTTACACACACATGGACTCACACACACACAAGTACACACAGACATCGACTTACACACACATATAACTTACACACAGACATCGACTTTAGACACACACATGGACACACACCCACGATAGTCATTCCCATGTTATCCCAACGGAAATCGATTCCATTAGCTTAATCAACGTTAAATCGATTCCCATGTTATCCCAATAGAAATCGACTCTATACATCCATTAATCTTCAGTAATCGATTCCTAATGTTATCCCATTAAGAATCGACGCGAGCAGAGTTAATCGAATCGGGAATCGAGTTTCTCTGCACCACGTGACTTGGGAAACTGCAAAACGCGTCTCCCGGATGGGCGTCATGGCGGCGAGGAAACTCGTCTCGAGACTTGGCCTACTCTTCCTCTCCCTCCTCCTCCTCCACCTCCAGCACCTCGTCACGTGCACACACGGTGAGCCCAGCCGGAGGTGGTCGATACATCGGGTACCAAGTTGTGGTGGACGTGGGGAGCGGTGGTGCAGTGGTTAGCGCAGTGTGTGTGTGAGTGGGGAGTGGTGGTGCAGTGGTTAGCGCACTGTGTGTGTGTGGGGGGAGCGGTGGTGCAGTGGTTAGCGCACTGTGTGTGCGTGTGGGGGGCGGTGGTGCAGTGGTTAGCGCAGTGTGTGGGGAGCGGTGGTGCAGTGGTTAGCGCACTGTGTGGGGAGGCGGTGGTACAGTGGTTAGCGCACTGTGTTGTGGGGGAGTGGTGGTGCAGTGTTAGCGCATGTGTGGGGGGGAAGCGGTGGGCAGGGTTAGCGCACTGTGTGTGAGTGGGAGTGGTGGTGCAGTGGTTAGCGCACTGTGTGTGAGTGGGGAGCGTGGTGCAGTGTTAGCGCACTGTGTGTGAGTGGGGGAGTGGTGGTGCAGTGGTAGCGCACTGTGTGTGAGTGGGGAGTGGTGGTGCAGTGGTTAGCGCACTTTGTGTGGGGAGTGGGTGGATGCAGTGGTTAGCGCACTTTGTGTGTGTGGGGAGTGGTGGTGCAGTGGTTAGCGCAGTGTGGGGAGCGGTGGTGCAGTGGTTAGCACAGTGTGTGGGGAGCGGTGGTGCAGTGGTTAAGCGCACTGTGTGTGTGATTGGGGAGTGGTGGTGCAGTGGTTAGCGCACTTTGTGTGGGGAGTGGTGGTGCAGTGGTTAGCGCACTTTGTGTGTGTGGGGATGCGGTGGTGCAGTGGTTAGCGCACTGTGGTGTGAGTGGGGAGTGGTGGTGCAGTGGTTAGCGCACTGTGTTGTGTGAGTGGGGAGTGGGGTGCAGTGGTTAGCGCACTTTGTGTGGGGAGTGGTGGTGCAGTGGTTAGCGCACTTTGTGTGTGTGTGGGGAGTGGTGGTGCAGTGGTTAGCGCACTGTGTGTGTGTGTGTGTGTGGGAGCGGTGGGGCAGTGGTTATCACACTGTGGTGTGTGGGGAGCGGTGGGGCAGTGGTTAGGACACTGTGTGTGTTGGGGGAGACGGTGGTGCAGTGGTTAGCGCACTGTGTGGTGTGTGGAGCGGGTGGTGCAGTGGTTAGCGCACTTTGTGTGTGTGTGGGGAGCGGTGGGGGCAGTGGTTAGCACACTGTGTGTGGGGGGGAGCGGTGGTGGCGTGGTTAGCGCACTGTGTGTGTGTGGGGGGAGTGTTGGTACGTGGTTAGCGCACTTGTGTGTGGTGTGGGGAGTGGTGGTGCAGTGGTTAGCGCAGTGTGGGGAGCGGTGGTGCAGTGGTTAGCACAGTGTGTGGGGAGTGGTGGTGCAGTGGTTAGCGCACTGTGGGGGAGCGGTGGTACAGTGGTTAGCGCACTGTGTGTGTGTGGGGAGTGGTGGTGCAGTGGTTAGCGCAGTGTGTGGGGAGCGGTGGTGCAGTGGTTAGCGCACTGTGTGTGAGTGGGGAGTGGTGGTGCAGTGGTTAGCGCACTGTGTGTGCGTGTGGGGGGCGGTGGTGCAGTGGTTAGCGCAGTGTGTGGGGAGCGGTGGTGCAGTGGTTAGCGCACTGTGTGGGGAGCGGTGGTGCAGTGGTTAGCGCACTGTGTGGGGAGTGGTGGTGCAGTGGTTAGCGCAGTGTGTGGGGAGCGGTGGTGCAGTGGTTAGCGCACTGTGTGTGAGTGGGGAGTGGTGGTGCAGTGGTTAGCGCACTTTGTGTGGGAGTGGTGGGTGCAGTGGTTAGCGCACTTTGTGTGTGTGGGGAGTGGTGGTGCAGTGGTTAGCGCAGTGTGGGGAGCGGTGGTGCAGTGGTTAGCACAGTGTGTGGGGAGCGGTGGTGCAGTGGTTAGCGCACTGTGTGTGTGATTGGGGAGTGGTGGTGGCAGTGGTTAGCGCACTTTGTGTGGGGAGTGGTGGTGCAGTGGTTAGCGCACTTTGTGTGTGTGGGGAGCGGTGGTGCAGTGGTTAGCGCACTGTGTGTGAGTGGGGAGTGGTGGTGCAGTGGTTAGCGCACTGTGTGTGTGAGTGGGGAGTGGTGGTGCAGTGGTTAGCGCACTTTGTGTGGGGAGTGGTGGTGCAGTGGTTAGCGCACTTTGTGTGTGTGTGGGGAGTGGTGGTGCAGTGGTTAGCGCACTGTGTGTGTGTGTGTGTGGGGAGCGGTGGGGCAGTGGTTAGCACACTGTGTGTGTGTGGGGAGCGGTGGGGCAGTGGTTAGCACACTGTGTGTGTGTGGGGAGCGGTGGTGCAGTGGTTAGCGCACTGTGTGTGTGTGGGAGCGGTGGTGCAGTGGTTAGCGCACTTTGTGTGTGTGTGGGGAGCGGTGGGGCAGTGGTTAGCACACTGTGTGTGGGGGGGGGAGCGGTGGTGCAGTGGTTAGCGCACTGTGTTGTGTTGGGGGGAGTGGTGGTACAGTGGTTAGCGCACTTTGTGTGTGTGTGGGGAGTGGTGGTGCGGTGGTTAGCGCAGTGTGGGGAGCGGTGGTGCAGTGGTTAGCACAGTGTGTGGGGAGTGGTGGTGCAGTGGTTAGCGCACTGTGTGTGTGTGGGGAGCGGTGGTGCAGTGGTTAGCGCACTGTGTGGGGGTGGGAGTGGTGGTGCAGTGGTTAGCGCACTGTGTGTGTTGAGCGGGGAGCGGTGGTGCAGTGGTTAGCGCACTGTGTGTATGTGGGGAGCGGTGGTGTAGTGGTTAGCGCACTGTGTGTGTGAGTGGTGGTACAGTGGTTAGCGCACTGTGGTGTGTGTGGGGGGAGTGGTGGTACAGTGGTTAGCGCACTGTGTGTGTGTGGGGAGCGGTGGTGCAGTGGTTAGCGCACTGTGTGTGTGGGGGGGAGCGGTGGTGCAGTGGTTAGCGCACTGTGTGTGTGAGTGGGGAGTGGTGGTGCAGTGGTTAGCGCACTGTGTGTGTGAGTGGGGAGTGGTGGGTGCAGTGGTTAGCGCACTTTGTGTGGGGAGTGGTGGTGCAGTGGTTAGCGCACTTTGTGTGTGTGTGGGGAGTGGTGGTGCAGTGGTTAGCGCACTGTGTGTGTGTGTGTGGGGAGCGGTGGGGCAGTGGTTAGCACACTGTGTGTGTGTGGGGAGCAGTGGGGGCAGTGGTTAGCACACTGTGTGTGTGTGGGGAGCGGTGGTGCAGTGGTTAGCGCACTGTGTGTGTGTGGGGAGCGGTGGTGCAGTGGTTAGCGCACTTTGTGTGTGTGTGGGGAGCGGTGGGGCAGTGGTTAGCACACTGTGTGTGGGGGGGGAGCGGTGGTGCAGTGGTTAGCGCACTGTGTGTGTGAGTGGGGAGTGGTGGTGCAGTGGTTAGCGCACTTTGTGTGTGAGTGGGGAGTGGTGGTGCAGTGGTTAGCGCACTGTGTGTGTGAGTGGGGAGTGGTGGTGCAGTGGTTAGCGCACTTTGTGTGGGGAGTGGTGGTGCAGTGGTTAGCGCACTTTGTGTGTGTGTGGGGAGTGGTGGTGCAGTGGTTAGCGCAGTGTGGGGAGCGGTGGTGCAGTGGTTAGCACAGTGTGTGGGGAGTGGTGGTGCAGTGGTTAGCGCACTGTGTGTGTGTGGGGAGCGGTGGTGCAGTGGTTAGCGCACTGTGTGGGGGTGGGAGTGGTGGTGCAGTGGTTAGCGCACTGTGTGTGTTGAGCGGGGAGCGGTGGTGCAGTGGTTAGCGCACTGTGTGTATGTGAGGAGCGGTGGTGCAGTGGTTAGCGCACTGTGTGTGTGTGGGGAGCGGTGGTGTAGTGGTTAGCGCACTGTGTGTGTGAGTGGTGGTACAGTGGTTAGCGCACTGTGTGTGTGTGGGGGGAGTGGGGGTGCAGTGGTTAGCGCACTGTGTGTGTGTGGGGAGCGGTGGTGCAGTGGTTAGCGCACTGTGTGTGTGTGGGGAGCGGTGGTGCAGTGGTTAGCGCACTGTGTGTGTGTGTGTGGGGAGCGGTGGTGCAGTGGTTAGCACACTGTGTGTGTGTGTGTGGGGAGCGGTGGTGCAGTGGTTAGCGCACTGTGTGCGTGTGTGGGGGGAGCGGTGGTGCAGTGGTTAGCGCACTGTGTGTGTGTGGGGGGAGCGGTGGTGCAGTGGTTAGCGCACTGTGTGTGTGTGGGGAGTGGTGGTGCAGTGGTTAGCGCAGTGTGGGTAGCGGTGGTGCAGTGGTTAGCGCACTGTGTGTGTGTGTGTGGAGCGGTGGTGCAGTGGTTAGCGCACTGTGTGTGTGTGTGGGGAGCGGTGGTGCAGCGGTTAGCGCGCTGCGCTATGAACCTGGCGACCCGGGTTCGATTCCCGCTCACGGCTAACACCAGTGACGATTATCTGAACCGGTTCTGGGCCTCCCCTAGGTCGACTCAGCCTTAAGTGAGTACCTGGTGCGGTGTGTAAACATCGCCACTGGGGAGACAAAGGCGGTCGGGCGTGGTGCTGGCCACCCACCCCCTCGTGTACCGTTCCGGCCTTCATAGGTGCTCGCTAACAGCACTTGCCCCTACAGTCTGTTAAGGCTATACGGGGATCTTTGTCTTTGTCTTTGTTGTCTGTGTGTGTGTGTCTCTGTGTGTCTGTCTCTGTGTATGAGTGTCTCTGTGTGTGTGTGTCTCTGTGTGTCTGTGTGTGTGTGTCTGTGTGTGAGTTTCTCTGTGTGTGTGTGTGTCTGTGTGTGTGTGTCTCTGTGTGTGTCTCTGTGTGTGTCTCTGTGTGTCTCCGTGTGTGTGTCTGTGTGTCTCTGTGTGTGTCTCAGCCGTGCTGAGTGCTCCGACTGTCACCTTGATGCTCCACAAGGACGCGATGCTGGAGGAGGGTGGTGAGGAGGGTGGTGAGGAGGAGGAGTGTGGTAGTGAGCGTGAGGACTACGAACATGACGACAAAGATGGCTACGAGAATGACTACGACGACGATGATGACGACGATGAGGGTGATGGCGGCGATGGCGGTGGCGACGAGGGAGAGCGGTGGGAGCTGTCCGTGCGGGTCTCCATGAGGAGCGAGTGGAGGAGGAGGATGGCGCAGAGTGGCGTGCACTACCATCTACAAGCCGAGGTCTCCACAAGGAGGGGTGTGACTAGCACGGTGAGAGTGGGGCGTGGGTGGGTGAGTGGGTGTGTGGGTGGGTGAGTGGGTGGGTGGGTGAGTGGGTGGGTGGGTAGGTGAATGGGTGGGTGAGTGGGTGGGTGAGTAGGTGGGTGAGTGGGTGGGTGGGTAGGTGAGTGGGTGGGTGAGTGGGTGGGTGAGTGGGTGGTGAGTGGGTGGGTGAGTGGGTGGGTGGGTGGGTGAGTGGGTGAGTGGGTGTGTGGGTGGGTGGTGTGTGGTGAGTGGGTGGTTGAGTTGGTGGGTGAGTGGGTGGGAGGGTGGGTGAGTGGGTGGGTGAGTGGGGTGTGGGGTGGGTGAGTGGGTGAGTGGGTGTGTGGGTGGGTGAGTGGGTGGGTGGGTGGGTGTGTGTGTGGTGAGTGGGTGGGTGAGTGGGTGGGTGAGTGGGTGGGTGGGTGAGTGGGTGGGTGAGTGGGTGAGGGGGTGAGTGGGTGTGTGGGTGGGTGGATGAGTGGGTGGGTGAGTGGGTGGGTGGGGTGTGGGTGGGTGGGTGGGTGAGTGGGTGGGTGGATGAGTGGGTGGGTTGGTGAGTGGGTGGGGTGAGTGGGTGGGTGAGTGGGTGGGTGAGTGGGTGGGTGAGTGGGTGGATGAGTGAGTGGGTGGGTGGGTGGGTGAGTGGGTGGGTGAGTGGGTGAGTGGGTGGGTTGGTGAGTGGGTGGGTGGGTGAGTGGGTGGGCGGGTGGGTGGGAGAGTGAGTGGGTGAGTGGGTGGGTGGTGATGCTACTACTACTGATGACGATGCTATTGCTGCTGCTGCTACTGAATGTCCAGAAATGGTTGAGTTCTGTCAGCTTCCACTTCCATGCTGAACTGGATGGATGGGTTTTGCGAGTTGAGATGATTTAGAAACGCGCTCAGTCTATCTTTGCCGTGTGGCCAGACCACCAACGTGTCATCCACGTAACCCGGCACACTGAGACCATCTGCTTGCTCCTGCCAGGAGCGCTTTGTGGGATGTCGCTACCGCCACGCGCTGCCTCAGCCTGCAGGCGCTGCTGAGTACTGCGTCCGCGTGAGAGTCGCGGCTCGCTACCCGCGTGGAAGACAGGGGAGTGGTCTCCACTGTCGTGTGTCTCCGTCCCTCCACCACACAGCGCCGTGGGTGAGTGGGTGGGTGGGTGAGTGGGTGGGTGGGTGGTGGGTGAGTGGGTGAGTGAGTGGGATGGTGAGTGAGTGGGTGGGTGGGTGAGTGAGTGGGTGGTGAGTTAGTTGGTGGGTGAGAGAGTGGGTGAATGAGTGGGTGAGTGAGTGAGTGGGTTGGTGGGTGAGTGAGTTGGTGGGTGGGTGAGTGAGTGAGTGGGTGGGTGAGTGGGTGGGTGAGTAGGTGGGTGGGTGGGTGGGGTGAGTGAGTGAGTGAGTGGGTGGGTGAGTGGGTGAGTGGGTGGGTGGGTGAGTGAGTGAGTGGGTGAGTGAGTGGGTGGGTGAGCGAGTGATTTGGTAAGTAGTTGAGTGAGTGGGTGGGTTAGTGGGTGGGTAAGTAGTTGACTGAGTGGGTGCGTGAGTGAGTGAGTGGGTGGGTGAGTAGGTGGGTGGGTGAGTGAGTGGGTGGGTGGGTGAGTGGGTGGGTGAGTGGGTGGGTGAGCGAGTGATTTGGTAAGTAGTTGAGTGAGTGGGTGGTTTAGTGGGTGGGTGAGTAGTTGACTGAGTGGGTGGTTGAGTGAGTTGGTGCGTGAGTGATTGAGTGGGTGAGTGGGTGGGTGGGTGGGTGAGTGAGTGGGTGGGTGAGTGGGTGGGTGAGCGAGTGATTTGGTAAGTAGTTGAGTGATTGAGTGGGTGAGTGGGTGAGTGGGTGAGTGGGTGGGTGAGTGGCGCACCCATTTAGCCCTCTCTATCCGGCTGAACAAAAGCTGTTCAGACATGCGGTGGCTGGGCATGCAGGCTACATGGCCCAGCCAACGCAGCCTTGCCTGCCGGAGGAGCTCACCAATGGGACTTTGCCCAGATCTTTCTGGGATTTGTGAGCTCCTCACACAATCCAGCCTGCAGGTTAAACCCAGGATGGATCGTAGACAGGCCAGCCTAAATGTTTCTAACCGGCGAATATGTTCCATTAGGGGGGTCCACTTTTCGCATGCGTAGAGAAGGGAGGGAATGACCGTGGCCGAGAAGACCTGAAGATTCGTGCGGAGTGACAAACCAGGTAGCTTCCACACAGTATTATGTAACCGATGAAAAGGTAATGCCGCTCGACTGATTCGGAGTGAGACCTCAGCCAGTCATGAGCACACTGCCCAGGTATGGGAAACTCTCCACTCTCTCCACAACTCCTCAATCACCAATTGGGAGTTGTGGGGGTGGAGTGTCCAATGGTACAAAATACCCAGGCAGGTGCTTAGTTTTGGTGGGGCTGATGGTAAGGCCCCACCTCTTAGTGGCACGCTCCAGTCTCAGCAGCAGCGTCTCCAACTCCTCTTCTGAATGAGCAGCTATTACCAAATCATCAGCATACGCAACATGGTTGAGCGATAGGGAGCCATCCCTTGACCGCACCCGGGCATCGATCAGCCTCCCATTGTATCTGTAACAGATGGAAATTCCTCTGGTACAGCTATTGAAGGCTTCACGAACTATGTGGTTAAAATAAATGTTAAATAATGTGGGAGCCAGAGGACATCCCTGTCGCACCCCAAGGTGTACAGGGAAAGGCTCTGACTCCCGGCCACGTAGTTTTATCCGGGCCCGCTCACCATCATGAAGGTCCTTAATGATCGTGAGCAGAGGGTCAGGGACTCCGAAAGCACGAAAAACTGCCCAGAGCCCAGTCCTACTGATGGTATCATAGGCCTTGACCAGGTCAATAAAGCAGAGATGTAGGTCTTGTTGGAATTCCCTACACCTCTGCTGTAGCAGACGGACAGAAAATATGGCATCTGTGCAGGACCGCCCTTTCCTGAAACCGCATTGGGGCTCCGCAAGCCTCTCCTCAGCGTGCCTGGCAAGGCGGTGTTGAACAACAACACACAGACAGGTACACACAGACACACACACAGACACACACAGACAAATATCCCCCGTGTAGCCTTAACAGACTGTTGGGGCAAGTGCTGTTAGTGAGCACCTATGAAGGTCAGAACTTTACACGAGGGGGTGGGTGGCCAGCACCACGCCCGACCACCTTTGTCTCCCCAGTGGCGATGTTTACATGCCGCACCAGGTACTCGTTTTGAGGCTGAGTCGACCTAGGGGAGGCCCAGGAACGGTTCAGGTAATCGTCACCGGTGTTGGCCGTGAGCGGGAATCGAACCTGGGTCGCCGGGTTCATAGCGCAGCGCGCTAACCGCTGCACCGCCGCTCCTCATCCAACAACACTGCTCAGCATCCCACTCTGTCTGTGTCTCTGTCTGTGTCTCTGTCTGTGTCTCTGTCTGTGTCTCTCTGTGTCTCTGTCTCTCTGTGTCTCTGTCTGTGTCTCTGTCTGTGTCTCTGTCTGTGTCTCTCTGTGTCTCTGTCTGTGTCTCTCTGTGTCTCTTTGTGTATCTGTCTCTCTGTCTGTATCTCTGTCTGTGTCTCTGTCTGTGTCTCTCTGTGTCTCTGTCTGTGTCTCTGTCTGTGTCTCTCTGTGTATCTGTCTCTCTGTCTGTATCTCTGTCTGTGTCTCTGTCTGTGTCTCTGTGTATCTGTTTCTCTGTCTGTATCTGTCTCACTGTGTCTCTGTCTGTGTCTCTCTGTCTGTATCTGTGTATCTGTCTCTCTGTCTGTGTATCTGTCTCTCTGTCTCTGTCTGTGTCTCTCTGTCTGTGTATCTGTCTCTCTGTGTCTCTCTGTCTGTGTATCTGTTTCTCTGTCTCTGTCTGTGTCTCTCTGTCTGTGTATCTGTCTCTCTGTCTCTGTCTGTGTCTCTCTGTCTGTGTATCTGTTTCTCTGTCTGTATCTGTCTCACTGTGTCTCTGTCTGTGTCTCTCTGCCTGTATCTGTCTCACTGTGTCTCTGTCTGTGTCTCTGTCTGTGTCTCTGTGTATCTGTTTCTCTGTCTGTATCTGTCTCACTGTGTCTCTGTCTGTGTCTCTCTGTGTATCTGTATCTCTGTCTGTATCTGTCTCCCCATGTCTCCCCGTATCTCCCCGCGTGTCCCCAATCTCGTAGCCACCACCCCCGCCACCACCACCACCACCACCCCCGCCACCGCCACCACCGCCACCACCGCCACCACCACCACCACCACCCCCACCGCCACCACCACCACCACCACCGCCACCACCACCACCACCCCCACCGCCACCACCACCCCCACCACCACCACCCCCACCACCACCACCCCCACCGCCCCCACCACCACCACCGCCGCCACCACTCCCACCACCACCACCGCCACCACCCCATCCACCACCACCACCCCATCCACCACCCCCACCGCCACCACCACCACCACCGCACCACCACCCCACACCACCACCCACCCCCACCCACCACCACCCCCACCGCCCCCACCACCATCCACCACCACCACCCCCACCACCGCCACCACCGCCCCATCCACCTCGCGTGGGGTGTCCACGGGGGACGTGGTGACGCTCTTTGCCAGCGGCCGTGTCGCCTCCATCAGCTCGCTGGTGGCCATGGCGACGCTGCTGGTGACGCTGCTGGTGCTGGTGCTGGCGCTGGTGTGCACCGTGCGGGACAGACGGAGCCCCGGCAATCGTCCCGGTGAGCGGCGGCTACACAGATGTTGACTACCTCGCCTGGTGCGTAGGAGGTCGTGGGTTCGATCCAGACCCTGACGCCTGCTGCTGTATACTTGGAGTTTGCGTGTCTCTCTCTCATCATCATCACGGTGGCTAGGAGATGTTGACTACCTCGCCTGGTATACAGGAGGGCGTGGGCTACATCCCCGCCCCGGACGCCTGCTGCTGCTGTATATTTGGAGTCTGCGTGTCTCTCTCTCATCATCATCTACTACACTATAAGAGTTTATCTCCCCACGCTGCGTGCTATCTTCTCGTTCCCCAGCGATGGAGCAGCCAGCGACCGCCCCGAGCCTGCTCCCTGACAGTCCCGGCAGCCACCACCATCACTGCGACCACCGCCATCACCACCACTACGACCACCACCATCACCACGGCGGTGGTGGAGGAGGAGCAGAGATGGCAACTCTAGAATCCCGCCCCCGGCCCTGGTTGGCATTGCCGGATGAAAGCCGCTCACCGAGTCGTCTCCGCACCAACCCGTTCACCTCCTGCAGGGTGACCGTGCGCTGGCCGCGAGACAGTGACCACCTCGCGTGGCACGCGCGACGTGCCGGGTTCCAGCTCGAGCCGTGACGACGACGCCCGCCGCTGTTGGCTCGGAGTTGGCGGCGTCCGTCTCTCCGCGTGGCGACGTCCGTTCCAGAGGAGAATGAATGATGTTTTACACGGCAAGTTATACATGTGTAGTGTTGTAAAGGACGGACTAATAAACCTCTTTATGGCACACACAGTTTATTGTCTTAATGACACAGTCCCTAACACACACAAGGGTTGTACGGTCCCCTCACCCGTTACCCTGAGGAGGTACAGCCTCCTGACCTGCACAGCTCACACTTCACTCCTAATCTACGGAGCTACAGCCTCCAGACTTGCCGTCTATCCAATCTCCCCGCTAGCCCAGCGTCCTCCAGACTTGCCGTCTATCCAATCTCCCCGCCATCCCAGCGTCCTCCAGACTTGCCGTCTATCCAATCTCCCCGCTAGCCCAGCGTCCTCCAGACTTGCCGTCTATCCAATCTCCCCGCCATCCCAGCGTCCTCCAGACTTGCCGTCTATCCAATCTCCCCGCCATCCCAGCGTCCTCCAGACCTGCCGTCTATCCAATCTCCCCCCTAGCCCAGCGTCCTCCAGACTTGCCGTCTATCTAATCTCCCCGCCAGCCCAGCATCCTCCAGACTTGCCGTCTATCCAATCTCCCCGCCAACCCAGCGTCCTCCAGACCTGCCGTCTATCCAATCTCCCCCCTAGCCCAGCGTCCTCCAGACTTGCCGTCTATCTAATCTCCCCGCTAGCCCAGCGTCCTCCAGACTTGCCGTCTATCCAATCTCCCCGCCATCCCAGCGTCCTCCAGACCTGCCGTCTATCCAATCTCCCCCCTAGCCCAGCGTCCTCCAGACCTGCCGTCTATCCAATCTCCTCCCTAGCCCAGCGTCCTCCAGACTTGCCGTCTATCCAATCTCCCCGCCATCCCAGCGTCCTCCGGACTTGCCGTCTATCCAATCTCCCCGCTAGTCCAGCGTCCTCCAGACTTGCCGTCTATCCAATCTCCCCGCCATCCCAGCGTCCTCCGGACTTGCCGTCTATCCAATCTCCCCGCCATTCCAGTGTCCTCCAGACTTGCTGTCTATCCAATCTCCCCGCCATCCCAGCGTCCTCCAGACTTGCCGTCTATCCAATCTCCCCGCTAGCCCAGCGTCCTCCAGACTTGCTGTCTATCCAATCTCCCCGCTAGCCCAGCGTCCTCCAGACTTGCCGTCTATCCAATCTCCCCGCCATTCCAGCGTCCTCCAGACTTGCTGTCTATCCAATCTCCCCGCCATCCCAGCGTCCTCCAGACTTGCCATCTATCCAATCTCCCCCCTAGCCCAGCGTCCTCCAGACTTGCCATCTATCCAATCTCCCCGCTAGCCCAGCGTCCTCCAGACTTGCCGTCTATCCAATCTCCCCGCTAGTCCAGCGTCCTCCGGACTTGCCGTCTATCCAATCTCCCCGCCATCCCAGCGTCCTCCAGACTTGCCGTCTATCCAATCTCCCCACCATTCCAGCGTCCTCCAGACTTGCCGTCTATCCAATCTCCCCGCCATCCCAGCGTCCTCCAGACTTGCCGTCTATCCAATCTCCCCGCTAGCCCAGCGTCCTCCAGACTTGCCATCTATCCAATCTCCCCCCTAGCCCAGCGTCCTCCAGACTTGCCGTCTATCCAATCTCCCCGCCATCCCAGCGTCCTCCAGACTTGCCGTCTATCCAATCTCCCCGCCATCCCAGCGTCCTCCAGACTTGCCGTCTATCCAATCTCCCCGCTAGCCCAGGGTCCTCCGGATTTGCCGTCTATCCAATCTCCCCGCTATCCCAGCGTCCTCCGACTTGCCGTCTATCCAATCTCCCCGCCATCCCAGCGTCCTCCAGACTTGCCGTCTATCCAATCTCCCCACTAGCCCAGCGTCCTCCAGACTTGCCGTCTATCCAATCTCCCCGCTAGCCCAGCGTCCTCCAGACTTGCCGTCTATCCAATCTCCCCGCCAGCCCAGCGTCCTCCAGACTTGCCGTCTATCCAATCTCCCCGCTAGCCCAGCGTCCTCCAGACTTGCCGTCTATCCAATCTCCCCGCCAGCCCAGCGTCCTCCAGACTTGCCGTCTATCCAATCTCCCCGCTATCCCAGCGTCCTCCAGACTTGCCGTCTATCCAATCTCCCCGCTATCCCAGCGTCCTCCGGCTGGACCTAGGGGAGGCACACCGACCCGGCGGGTCCCCGACCCTCTGGTCGCTCGAGACCTTCGCCCTCACGAGGGCGAGAAGGCTGGGAGCCAGGGTCCTATCCAGGACCTATCTCCCCTGACCACTGGTGACACTGACCCTAGCCCTGACAAGGGCTGGAAGGCTTGGTGCAGGGCCCTAGATGTCTTGGGTCTTCGTGTAGCAGAACTGGTCAAGAGCTCTCAGCGCTCTGGCTTTTATACCTGTTCGTGGCCGGGTTGTCCAATCCCCGGCCACCTTGTGGGACCCTCCGATTGATCCTTCCCAATCTGGCGTTTGGATCCTACCTCACCCCCATTTGACCCTGACCATTTGATTGAGCGGGAAACCTTGTTAACGATCCGCTCTCTCACAGCTTGCGAACGACGAGTTGTTATCACCACTACACATTAATGGGCTTGTATAAAATAACGTAGACACCAATTACTCAGATGCCTACAGAAGCCACGTGACCAGCGCTGCTACCAGCTGCGCCGGTCACGTGGCGTGCCTCAACCCCCCACACCCCCCACCCCTCTCCCACAGACTCACCACACAGAGACCCACAGACTCACAACACAGACCCATAGACTCACCACACAGAGACCCACAGACTCACACACAGAGACCTACAGACTCACCACACAGAGACCCATAGACTCACCACACAGAGACCCATAGACTCACCACACAGAGACCCACAGACTCACCACACAGAGACCCACAGACTCACCACACAGAGACCCACAGACTCACCACACAGAGACCCACAGACTCACCGCACAGAGACCCACAGACTCACCACACAGAGACCCACAGGCTCACAACACAGAGACCCACAGACTCACAACACAGAGACCCACAGACTCACCACACAGACCCATAGACTCACCACACAGAGACCCACAGACTCACACACAGAGACCCACAGACTCACCACACAGAGACCCATAGACTCACCACACAGAGACCCATAGACTCACCATACTGACCCATAGACTCACCACACAGAGACCCACAGACTCACCACACAGAGACCCACAGACTCACCACAGAGACCCACAGACTCACCACACAGAGACCCACAGGCTCACAACACAGAGACCCACAGACTCACCACACAAACCCATAGACTCACCACACAGAGACCCACAGACTCACACACAGAGACCCACAGACTCACCACACAGAGACCCATAGACTCACCACACAGAGACCCATAGACTCACCATACTGACCCATAGACTCACCACACAGAGACCCACAGACTCACCACACAGAGACCCACAGACTCACCACACAGAGACCCACAGACTCACCACACAGAGACCCACAGACTCACCACACAGAGACCCACAGACTCACCACACAGAGACCCACAGACTCACCACACAGAGACCCACAGACCCACCACACAGAGATCCACAGACTCGCCACACAGAGACCCACAGACTCACCACACAGAGACCCACAGACTCACCACACAGAGACCCACAGACTCACCACTCAGAGACCCACAGACTCACCACACAGAGACCCACAGACTCACCACACAGAGACCCATAGACTCACCACACAGAGACCCACAGACTCACCACTAAGAGACCCACAGACTCACCACACAGAGACCCACAGACTCACCATACAGAGACCCATAGACTCACCACACAGAGACCCACACACTCACCACACAGAGACCCACAGACTCACCACACAGAGACCCACAGACTCACCACACAGAGACCCACAGACTCACCACACAGAGACCCACAGACTCACCACACAGAGACCCACAGACTCACCAACAGACACCCACAGACTCACCACACAGAGACCCACAGACTCACCACACAGAGACCCACAGACTCACCACACAGACCCATAGACTCACCACACAGAGACCCACAGACTCACACACAGAGACCCACAGACTCACCACACAGAGACCCATAGACTCACCACACAGAGACCCACAGACTCACCACACAGAGACCCACAGACTCACCACACAGAGACCCACAGACTCACCACACAGAGACCCACAGACTCACCACACAGAGACCCACAGACTCACCACACAGAGACCCACAGACTCACCACACAGAGACCCATAGACTTACCACACAGAGACCCATAGACTCACCACACAGAGACCCACAGACTCACCACACAGAGACCCATAGACTCACCACACAGAGACCCACAGACTCACCACACAGAGACCCACAGACTCACCACACAGAGACCCACAGACTCACCACACAGAGACCCACAGACTCACCACACAGAGACCCATAGACTCACCACACAGAGACCCATAGACTCACCACACAGAGACCCATAGACCCATCACACAGAGACCCATAGACTCACCACACAGACCCATAGACCCATCACACAGAGACCCACAGACTCAACACAGGCCATTGGAACGTTGGTAACGATCAGGAACATGCCGTGACAAAACAAGGAAGTCTGAAATATGCTGGGTGTAAATCAGCACATCAAATTAAATCCGCAGGGGAGGGAAAGAAAGGCCCCAAGCATGCGACACTCGGCCGAGAGAGTGGGGAGAGAGAGAGGAAGAGACTTTTCACGACTTTATTTCCACTAAAACATGAAAAAAAAAACCATTACAGGGAAAAAACACGTAAATTGTGAATCAACAAAACATCAAACTCTTAACAGCTGTGTGTGCATGAACTACACACGGCACAGGGATAGAGGCTGTGCAAACGAGGCGGTGCACGGACATCTCCGTGTGTAGCAAAGTCGCTACGCTAAAGGGTTTTTCTATTTGATAAACAATCAAATGTTTTGACACGGGAATGCGACGTGAACAAGATACGTTTTTCTCCCCGACATTTTCAAAACGAAATGGCGTTGACGCGTCAAACACCTGAAATAATTTTTTCTTTACGGATTCAGTTGTCGGTTTTCATTAAAGTGTAATGACAGGGTGACACCTGGTAATGTCACAGGGTGGGTCAGTTGGTGGGTGGGTGGGTGGGTGAGTGGGTGGGTGAGTTGGTGAGTGGGTGGGTGAGTTGGTGAGTGGGTGGGTGAGTTGGTGAGTGGGTGGGTGAGTTGATGAGTGGGTGGGTGAGTGGGTGGGTGAGTTGGTGGGTGAGTTGGTGAGTGGGTGGGTGAGTTGGTGAGTGGATGGGTGAGTGGGTGGGTGAGTGGGTGGGTGAGTTGGTGAGTGGGTGGGTGAGTTGATGAGTGGGTGGGTGAGTTGGTGAGTGGGTGGGTGAGTTGATGAGTGGGTGGGTGAGTTGGTGAGTGGATGGTCAGTTGGTGAGTGGGTGGGTGAGTTGGTGAGTGGGTGGGTGAGTGGGTGGGTGAGTTGGTGAGTGGGTGAGTGAGTTGATGAGTGGGTGGGTGGGTACGGGTAGGCCGTGAGTCACTGGTGAGTCACCGTTTGTCACTCATTTCCCAACGTCTTGTCTCTTCTCACAATTCAAGTTCCTAGAATCAACCCACCCGCGCCTGCAACGTGGCTTCATCCCAGAGGTCGCAATCGGGTACCTGATACTCGTACCCTACCCGATACCCGGCTGGGTACGGGTAGCCGGGTATCGGGTAGGGTACAGGTACAGCTACCCGTTTGCGACCTCTGGCGTGCCGGCAACGTGAACATGTCGAGTGAGCGGCCGGGCAATTTGCAGTTTGACGGTGAACACCGCAACGGACGTGAGGTTCAGAGCGAACGCCAAGCGGTAGGACACCGTCCGCGGTCTGACGAACGCCGCCGCGATGGTCACGCGGCACTACGGATACGCCGAGAGGTTCTGGACGGGGCGGCCGGGAGGCGACGTCGCGACGGGGGCCGGGCCCCCCACCCTCGGCGGGTTCGCATCGCTGATGATTTCGTAGAGGAGCTCGCTCGCAACTTCGCGCGCTCCCTCCACGCTGGAGCTCAGGACCGCGGGGAAGAAGCCGCCGCCTTCCCGCATCATCCCGGGAATGAAGACCTTGTAGAGGAGGCCCAGGGGCTCGCCCGGCTCCACGTGCGCGTGCAGCTGGAAGGTCGCCCAGCCGACGCCGAAGCTCCGTAGCAGCAGCTGCAGACGTGTCTCCCACGACAAGATGGCCGCCTCCGGCAGCGCCTCGAGACCGATGGGCACGGGATGCGGGTGGTGAGGTGCCCGTCGCAGCCGCGTGAGCGCCGCCCAGCCCACAAACAGGCTGCTGCGCAAGGCCTTGTCGGCGCCGGTGCACTCCGGCACCGCCACCGCCACCTCCTCCTCGTCTTCCGTTGCCACCGCTGCCACCGCGGCCGCCGCCGCCGCCGTGTCCACCTCCGGGATGGCCCAGTCCAACTTGACGGTGCGGCCCCAGAGCTGGAAAGGAATTTGAAGCAGCTTCTTCCGTGCAAGGACGGCCGCGCGATGGCTCTCGTATTCGACGAGCGCGTAGCCTCGGTCGGGGCTTCTGTCGTAGCGACAGAAGCGCGTCTTGACGTCCACGACGCCCTCCGTGACGCCGCTCATCGCCGCCATCACCTGCGCCCGCGTCTTGTCCTTCGGCAGCCCCCCGACGAAGAGGCGGCGGTTGTCGACGCTCACGCGAACCGTGATGCGGTGCCCGGGACGGATCTCCAAGTCGTGGAGTCTCCTGACGGCGTCCGCGGCTTGGGAGCGCGTCGCGAAGGTGGCGAACCCGTAGCCGCGGTTCTCTCCGTGGTACGTCATCATGAGGCGCAGCTGGTACAGCTTCCCCACCGCCTCCAGCACGGGCACCAGCTCGTCCTCGTACAGGTCGCGCGGGATCCTGGCCAGGAACACCTCGCAGCCGCGGGCGGGAGGGGGGGCCCTGCCAGTCGGGCGGCGGTCCCAGCTTCCTCTGTCCGTTCTCCTGCACGACGTTGTAGCCCGTGCGCAACACGAGGTCCAGCAGGTCCCTCTCCACGCAGCTCATGATGCCGAGCACCGGCGGCTTGCCCACGGTGGCGGTGACGACGGGGCAGCGGCTTGGGGCCCGGTGGAGCCCTCGACACTCGGCGCAGAAGCCTCGTGCCGACAAAACAACGGGGGGTTGGGGGGTGGGAATGAACTCCCGAAAAGCCAAATCCCCGGCGGGAACTCGCTCGGCCCAAACCTACAGGCCCAGCAGTGGAGAGAGAGAGAGAGAGTGGAGAGAGAGACGCGTTGAAGCAGAGCTCCCTTTGTAAACTCGGAAAATCATAATAGACTGAAAAGAGAAACCCAAGAAACTGTGTCCTGACTGTTTGACCGCCATGTATTACACCACTGGTGCACACACTTGTTGTTGTTCTGCAGTGAGGTATTCCAACGGTTGTAAGGTAATGTTGGGGTGCTGCTGATTCCAAATCTGGCATCAGTTTTTGTCTATCACGTCAGGTTTTTGAGATATCAAATATTGCATTTTCAATAAAAACTGCGGAAGAAAAATATTAAATGAATGTGGATATCTACATAAAATGATATTATAAACACACCATCCTAAAAATACAGCACCGTATTTTAACACTAAAGCAGTCACTGACTCGCAACAACTTGCAATCATAAGTGACAGAGTCAATTTCGGGTAAAATCAATGAAAATGGGGTATGCCGATAGCATAAAAATGAGATGTGATAGAGCAAATCTGAGATCATATTTGGAATCAGCACCCTGAAATTAGTCTAAAACAGCTGCAAAAGTCGCTCACACTCTCACCCACTCACTTTCTCACCTACCCACACACTCACCCACCCACACACTCACCCATTCACTCACCCACATGCCCACTCACTCAGCCACTCACTCTCTCACCCACTCACTCACCCAATCACTCACCCAGTCGCTCACACACTCACCCACTCACTCTCTCACCTACCCACCCACTCACCCAATCACTCACCCAGTCGCTCACACTCACCCACTTACTCTCTCACCTACCCACGCACTCACCCACCCACACACTCACCCATTCACTCACCCACATGCCCACTCACTCAGCCACTCTCTCACTCTCTCACCCAATCACTCACCCAGTCGCTCACACACTCTCCCACTCTCTCACCTACCCACACACTCACCCACCCACACATTCACCCATTCACTCACTCACATTCCCACTCACTCAGCCACTCACCCACTCACTCACCCAATCACTCACCCAGTCGTTCACACTCTCACCTTACACTCACCTCACCTAACCCACCTGTTCACACACACACTCACCCACTCACCTGTTCACGCAGCCACTCACAACAACAACAACCACTTAGTGGCAGTGGGGGTTCCCAGCCCCTCCACCTGCAATTAATTAGCCGCTGCTAATTAATTGCAGCGCTGCTGTGCCAGGTCACGTGACAGACCCAGCAGGTGCTATGGGTTGGCTGCTGTGCCAGGCTAGGTGCAGGAGGAGGTCACGTGACAAGCCCAGCACGTGCTGTGAGTTGGCTGCTGTGCCAGGCTAGGTGCATGAGGTCACGTGACAGACCCAGAAGGTGCTATGGGTTGGCTGCTGTGCCAGGCTAGGTGCATGAGGTCACGTGACAAACGCAGCAGGTGCTATGGGTTGACTACTGTGCCAGGCTAGGTACATGAGGTCACGTGACAGACCCAGCAGGTGCTGTGGGTTGGTTGATGTGCCAGGCTAGGTGCATGAGGAGGTCACGTGACAGACACAGCAGGTACTATGGGTTGGCTGCTGTGCCAGGCTAGGTGCATGAGGAGTTCACGTGACAGACACAGCAGGTGCTATGGGTTGGCTGCTGTGCCAGGCTAGGTGCATGAGGAGGTCACGGGACAGACCCAGCAGGTGCCATGGGTTGACTGCTGTGCCAGGCTAGGTGCATGAGGAGGTCACGTGACAGACCTAGCAGGTGCCGTGGGTTGACTGCTGTGCCAGGCTAGGTGCATGAGGAGGTCACGGGACAGACCCAGCAGGTGCCGTGGGTTGACTGCTGTGCCAGGCTAGGTGCATGAGGAGGTGGTCACGGGACAGACCCAGCAGGTGCCATGGGTTGACTGCTGTCCCAGGCTAGGTTCATGAGGAGGTCACGTGACAGACTCAGCAGGTGCCGTGGGTTGACTGCTGTGCCAGGCTAGGTGCATGAGGTCAAAGAGACAGACCCAGCAGGTGCCGTGGATTGACTGCTGTGCCAGGCTAGGTGCATGAGGAGATCACGGGACAGACCCAGCAGGTGCCGTGGGTTGACTGCTGTGCCAGGCTAGGTGCATGAGGTCACGGGACAGACCCAGCAGGTGCCGTGGGTTGACTGCTGTGCCAGGCTAGGTGCATGAGGAGGTCACGGGACAGACCCAGCAGGTACCGTGGGTTGACTGCTGTGCCAGGCTAGGTGCATGAGGTCACGGGACAGATGCAGCAGGTGTCGTGGGTTGACTGCTGTGCCAGGCTAAGTGCATGAGGAGGTCACGGGACAGACCCAGCAGGTGTCGTGGGTTGACTGCTGTGCCAGGCTAGGTGCATGAGGAGGTCACGAGATAGACCCAGCAGGTGTCGTGGGTTGACTGCTGTGCCAGGCTAGGTGCATGAGGTCACAGAGACAGACCCAGCAGGTGCAGTGGGTTGACTGCTGTGCCAGGCTAGGTGCATGAGGAGGAGGTCACGGGACAGACCCAGCAGGTGCCGTGGGTTGACTGCTGTGCCAGGCTAGGTGCATGAGGAGGAGGTCACGGGACAGACCCAGCAGGTGCCGTGGGTTGACTGCTGTGTGCCAGGCTAGGTGCATGAGGAGGAGGTCACGGGACAGACCCAGCAGGTGCCGTGGGTTGACTGCTGTGCCAGGCTAGGTGCATGAGGAGGAGGTTCACGGGACAGACCCAGCAGGTGCCGTGGGTTGACTGCTGTGCCAGGCTAGGTGCATGAGGAGGAGGTCACGGGACAGACCCAGCAGGTGCCGTGGGTTGACTGCTGTGCCAGGCTAGGTGCATGAGGAGGAGGTCACGGACAGACCCAGCAGGTGCCGTGGGTTGACTGCTGTGCCAGGCTAGGTGCATGAGGAGGAGGTCACGGGACAGACCCAGCAGGTGCCGTGGGTTGACTGCTGTGCCAGGCTAGGTGCATGAGGAGGAGGTCACGGGACAGACCCAGCAGGTGCCAGTGGGTTGACTGCTGTGCCAGGCTAGGTGCATGAGGAGGAGGTCACGGGACAGACCCAGCAGGTGCCAGTGGGTTGACTGCTGTGCCAGGCTAGGTGCATGAGGAGGAGGTCACGGGACAGACCCAGCAGGTGCCGTGGGTTGACTGCTGTGCCAGGCTAGGTGCATGAGGAGGAGGTCACGGGACAGACCCAGCAGGTGCCGTGGGTTGACTGCTGTGCCAGGCTAGGTGCATGAGGAGGAGGTCACGGGACAGACCCAGCAGGTGCCGTGGGTTGACTGCTGTGCCAGGCTAGGTGCATGAGGAGGAGGTCACGGGACAGACCCAGCAGGTGCCGTGGGTTGACTGCTGTGCCAGGCTAGGTGCATGAGGAGGAGGTCACGGGACAGACCCAGCAGGTGCCGTGGGTTGACTGCTGTGCCAGGCTAGGTGCATGAGGAGGAGGTCACGGGACAGACCCAGCAGGTGCCGTGGGTTGACTGCTGTGCCAGGCTAGGTGCATGAGGAGGAGGTCACGGGACAGACCCAGCAGGTGCCGTGGGTTGACTGCTGTGCCAGGCTAGGTGCATGAGGAGGAGGTCACGGGACAGACCCAGCAGGTGCCGTGGGTTGACTGCTGTGCCAGGCTAGGTGCATGAGGAGGAGGTCACGGGACAGACCCAGCAGGTGCCGTGGGTTGACTGCTGTGCCAGGCTAGGTGCATGAGGAGGTCACGGGACAGACCCAGCAGGTGCCGTGGGTTGACTGCTGTGCCAGGCTAGGTGCATGAGGAGGAGTCACGGGACAGACCCAGCAGGTGCCGTGGGTTGACTGCTGTGCCAGGCTAGGTGCATGAGGAGGGGTCACGGGACAGACCCAGCAGGTGCCAGTGGGTTGACTGCTGTGCCAGGCTAGGTGCATGAGGAGGAGGTCACGGGACAGACCCAGCAGGTGCCGTGGGTTGACTGCTGTGCCAGGCTAGGTGCATGAGGAGGAGGTCACGGGACAGACCCAGCAGGTGCCGTGGGTTGACTGCTGTGCCAGGCTAGGTATCCTTGTGGTATCCTGCTCTGACCTCTGTGGCCATGACAACCATTTCCCCCCCTCCGTTGCAGAAGAGGCCCAGAGGTGCAGTGTCAGCGCCACACACAGAGCTCAGAGAAAGTGCTGTGACGAAGATTTAACAACTCTGGGCTTCCAAAGTGCAATGTGAGGATATATCCGGGACGCTGACGGATCACAACTCGTCACGACGATTGGCTCTGCAGGTCCTGACGAGTCAGGGGCGTGGTCCCGGGAGCCTACGATGGAGTCTAGAAGATTCCATAGAGGCTAACCAGGATTGGTGGAAAGGTACCACGTGACCCGGGTATTAAATAGGGGTGGAGACAAACAACGCGTGGTCAGAACTGGAACGAACGGAGGGAGAGGCCACGCTGGAGCGGGGTCCAGGCTGTACCACGTGGTCCAGGCTGTACCACGTGGTCCAGGCTGCCACGTGGTCCAGGCTGTACCACGTGGTCCAGGCTGTACCACGTGGTCCAGGCTGTACCACGTGGTCCAGGCTGTACCACGTGGTCCAGGCTGGCCACGTGGTCCAGGCTGTACCACGTGGTCCAGGCTGTACCACGTGGTCCAGCCTGGACCACGTGGTCCAGCCTGCCACGTGGTACAGCCTGGACCACGTGGTACAGCCTGGACCACGTGGTCCAGGCTGTACCACGTGGTCCAGGCTGCCACGTGGCTGCGCCTGAGTCTCTATCCCTCTCACGCTGCCTGTCAGCAGCGTGGAGGAGTGTTGTAAAGAAAGACAAATAAAGACCGATTCCAAAAGTCGCCTCCACGACCTTTATTACAGATGCATGATTTAAAGCAATTTTTTGACCAGCAATAGCAGCAGTAACAACAGCAGTAGCAGCAGTAGTAGCCGTAGCAGCAGTAGCAGCAGTAGTAGCAGCAGCAGTAGCAGCAGCAGTAGCAGCAGTAGCAGCAGTAGTAGCAGCAGCAGTAGCAGCATCAGTAGCAGCAGCAGTAGCAGCAGCAGTAGTAGCAGCAGTAGTAGCAGCAGCAGTAGCAGCAGTAGTAGCAGCAGCAGTAGCAGCAGCAGTAGCAGCAGCAGCAGCAGCAGTAGCAGCAGTAGCAACAGCAGTAGCAGCAGTAGCAGCAGTAGTAGCAGCAGCAGTAGCAGCATCAGTAGCAGCAGCAGTAGCAGCAGCAGTAGTAGCAGCAGTAGTAGCAGCAGCAGTAGCAGCAGTAGTAGCAGCAGCAGTAGCAGCAGCAGGAGTAGCAGCAGTAGCAGCAGTAGCAACAGCAGCAGTAGCAGCAGCAGCAGTAGCAGCGGCAGTAGCAGCAGCAGTAGCAGCAGCAGCAGTAGCAGCAGCAGGAGTAGCAGCAGTAGCAGCAGTAGCAACAGCAGCAGTAGCAGCAGCAGCAGCGGCAGTAGCAGCAGTAGCAGCAGCAGCAGTAGCAGCAGCAGCAGTAGCAGCAGCAGCAGTAACAGCAGCAGCAGTAGCAGCAGCAGCAGTAGCAGCAGCAGCGTAGGCCTCTAGCACTGCAAACGCGACGTCTCCACCATCCCCGCAACCTCCACTCTGTCTTCACACCGACCGGCGGGCCGCTCACCCGCCCGGCACAAGCCCTCGCCCGGGTACCCGATACCCGGCTACCCGTACCCTACCCGATACCCGTACCCTACCCGATACCCGTACCCTACCTGATACCCGTACCCTACCCTACCCGATACCCGTACCCTACCCGTACCCTACCTGATACCCGTACCCTACCCGTACCCTACCCAATACCCGTACCCTACCCGATACCCGTACCCTACCTGATACCCGTACCCTACCTGATACCCGTACCCTACCCGTACCCGTACCCTACCCGATACCCGTACCCTACCCGTACCCTACCCGATACCCGTACCCTACCCGATACCCGTACCCTACCTGATACCTGTACCCTACCCGACACCCGTACCCTACCCGATACCCGTACCCTACCCGATACCCGTACCCTACCTGATACCCGTACCCTACCTGATACCCGTACCCTACCCGACACCCGTACCCTACCCGACACCCGTACCCTACCCGATACCCGTACCCTACCCGATACCCGGCTACCCGTACCCGGCCGGGTACAGGTACCCGTTTCGACCCTGGTGCGGCCGGGTATGGGTAGGCCGTGAGTCACTGGTGAGTCACCGTTTGTCACTCATTTCCCAAGGTCTTGACTCTTCTCACAATTCAAGTTCCTAGAATCAACCCACCCGCGCCTGCAACGTGGCTTCATCCCAGAGGTCGCAATCGGGTACCCGTACCCTACCCGTACCCGGCCGGGTAGGGTACGGGTACGGGTAGGGTACCCGTTTGCGACCCTGGTGCGGCCGGGTACGGGTATGGGTAAGGAGTCAAAACCCGTTTGCGACCTCTGGCGACGGGGTCACGAGCGACGGGGTCACGAGCGACGGGGTCACGAGCGACGTAGTTTTCCTGCGCAGAGGTGGCGGGAGTCGGAGAGAGGTCACGTGACCACTGGGGGTAGGGGGGGGGCGGAAGGTGGACAGGGATGGAGGGGGGGCGGTCTCACCGATGGTCATCACTCCACAACGTTAAACCAACACCTGACGGGTGTGGTGAGTCTGTGTGTGTGTGGTGAGTCTGTGTGTGTGTGTGGTGAGTCTGTGTGTGTGTGGGGTGAGTCTGTGTGTGTGCATGGGGTGAGTCTGTGTGTGTGTGGTGAGTCTGTGTGTGTGTGTGGTGAGTCTGTGTGTGTGTGGGGTGAGTCTGTGTGTGTGTGGGGTGAGTCTGTGTGTGTGTGGTGAGTCTGTGTGTGTGTGTGGTGAGTCTGTGTGTGTGTGGGGTGAGTCTGTGTGTGTGGTTGGGGTGAGTCTGTGTGTGTGTGGTGAGTCTGTGTGTGTGTGTGGGGTGAGTCTGTGTGTGTGTGGTGAGTCTGTGTGTGTGTGTGGGGTGAGTCTGTGTGTGTGTGGTGAGTTTGTGTGTGTGTGGTGAGTCTGTATGTGCATGGGGTGAGTCTGTGTGTGTGTGGTGAGTCTGTGTGTGTGTGGTGGGGTGAGTCTGTGTGTGTGGTGAGTCTGTGTGTGTGTGTGGGGTGAGTCTGTGTGTGTGTGTGGTGAGTCTGTGTGTGTGTGGTGAGTTTGTGTGTGTGTGGTGAGTCTGTGTGTGTGGTGGGGTGAGTCTGTGTGTGTGTGGTGAGTCTATGTGTGTGTGTGGTGAGTCTTTGTGTGTGGTGGGGTGAGTCTGTGTGTGTGGTGAGTCTGTGTGTGTGTGGTGAGTCTGTGTGTGTGGTGGGGTGAGTCTGTGTGTGTGTGGTGAGTCTGTGTGTGTGTGTGGTGAGTCTGTGTGTGTGTGGGGTGTGTCTGTGTGTGTGCATGGGGTGAGTCTGTGTGTGTGTGGTGAGTCTGTGTGTGTGTGTGGGGTGAGTCTGTGTGTGTGTGGTGAGTTTGTGTGTGTGTGTGGGGTGAGTCTGTGTGTGTGTGGTGAGTTTGTGTGTGTGTGTGGTGAGTCTGTATGTGCATGGGGTGAGTCTGTGTGTGTGTGGTGAGTCTGTGTGTGTGGTGGTGGGGTGAGTCTGTGTGTGTGTGTGTGGTGAGTCTGTGTGTGTGTGTGGGGTGAGTCTGTGTGTGTGTGTGGTGAGTCTGTGTGTGTGTGGTGAGTCTGTGTGTGTGTGGTGAGTCTGTGTGTGTGGTGGGGTGAGTCTGTGTGTGTGTGGTGAGTCTGTGTGTGTGTGGTGAGTCTATGTGTGTGTGTGGTGAGTATTTGTGTGTGGTGGGGTGAGTCTGTGTGTGTGGTGGGAGTCTGTGTGTGTGTGGTGAGTTTGTGTGTGTGTGGTGAGTCTGTGTGTGCATGGGGTGAGTCTGTGTGGTGTGGTGAGTCTTTGTGTGTGGTGGGGTGAGTCTGTGTGTGTGGTGAGTCTGTGTGTGTGTGGTGAGTCTGTGTGTGTGTGGTGAGTCTGTGTGTGTGTGGTGAGTCTGTGTGTGTGTGGTGGGGTGAGTCTGTGTGTGTGTGGTGAGTCTGTGTGTGTGTGGTGGGGTGAGTCTGTGTGTGTGTGGGATGTGTCTGTGTGTGTGCATGGGGTGAGTCTGTGTGTGGTGAGTCTGTGTGTGTTTGGGACATGTCTGTGTGTGTGCATGGGGTGAGTCTGTGTGTGTGTGGTGGGGTGAGTCTGTGTGTGTGTGGGATGTGTCTGTGTGTGTGCATGGGGTGAGTCTGTGTGTGGTGAGTCTGTGTGTGTTTGGGATGTGTCTGTGTGTGTGTGTGGGGTGAGTCTGTGTGTGTGTGGTGAGTCTGTGTGTGTGTGGTGGGGTGAGTCTGTGTGTGTGTGGGATGTGTCTGAGTGTGTGTGTGGGGTGAGTCTGTGTGTGTGTGGTGAGTCTGTGTGTGTGTGGTGGGGTGAGTCTGTGTGTGTGTGGGATGTGTCTGTGTGTGTGCATGGGGTGAGTCTGTGTGTGGTGAGTCTGTGTGTGTGTGGGATGTGTCTGTGTGTGTGCATGGGGTGAGTCTGTGTGTGGGGTGAGTCTGTGTGTGTGTGGTGAGTCTGTGTGTGTGTGGTGGGGTGAGTCTGTGTGTGTGGTGGGGTGTGTCTGTGTGTGTGTGTGGGGTGAGTCTGTGTGTGTGGGGTGAGTCTGTGTGTGTGGTGAGTCTGTGTGTGTGTGTGGGGTGAGTCTGTGTGTGTGGTGGAGTGAGTCTGTGTGTGTGTGGTGAGTATGTGTGTGTGGTGAGTCTGTGTGTGTGTGGTGAGTCTGTTTGTGTGTGTGTGTCCGGCAAAACAACCCCCTACCTCCTCGCGGTGCCGGATGGGCAACTCTGTCGTGGACAGTGCTGTGGGGGGCGGGCCAATTCCGATTGGCCCTCTCCCCTCATGGCATCTGTGACCCCCACAGTGGCTAAACGGGGGCTCTGGACGGGTGCGAGGGGCTGGTAACCCCTCCACCTTCAATGAACTACCACTAAACTACGACTTAAATATGTAACCAATAAGCTTGTGCCGGAGGCCCCGGGGGAACAGGCGTCTATGACGTCTCCTGGCCAAAACCCCAATTGGCGGAGCCAGGAGATTGAATCTTTACCCGCGGGGCTCCTCCAGAAACAATGAAAAGCCACTTCGTGTGGCCACGTGGAATGTTCGAACGCTCACTGCAGAGGAGAGGCTGCCACTCCTCTGTTGGGAGCTGGACCGGTACCCGCCTGGATCTCTGTGGCATTCAGGAGGTCCGGTGGACCGGTTCTGGCTCCTGCCACCATGATGGATGGACAGTCCTCCGTTCGGGGCAGGAGACTGCCAAACAACAAGGTGTGGCTCTTCCTATGAACAAAATAATGAAGGGGGCGTGGGAGCGTGGCGGTGAGGTGTGGGAAGCTGTGAGCCCCAGGCTACTTTGGGCTTGCCTTCCCATCAACAGGAGGGATGCAGGCAAAGCCGATGAGTCAGATGCCTTCTATGACCTCCTGTCACAGGTGCTGGCTAAAGTGGCCCCTCGGGACAGAGTCATCTTGTTGGGTGACTTCAATACCCGAGTTGGTCATGATGCTGGCACCTGGTCTGGAGTGATTGGAGAGCATGGGCCAGATCAGCTCAAGGAGGCCTAGATTTTTGTGCAGACCATGGGCTTGTAATTACCAACACGCTGTTCCGGCATCGGCGCATCCACACAACATCATGGATACATGCTGGGTTCAAGCAAGAACATCTGCTTGACTACATAGTGACAGACCAGCGGATGCGAGCCCATGTCCTTGACACCAAGACCTACCGTGGAGCTGATCTGCCCTCTGACCAACGACTAGGCATCTGTAAGATGCGCCTGCCATTCTTCCACTCCGGTGGTGGGTGTACACCCTGGACCCCATTCCAACCCAAAGTGGCCTGGTCTGAATAGCTGATGAAAGTTGCAAGCGAGAATTTTATCATCGCTTGCGGCTGGGGTTGCCATCGTCCCCCACTCCTCTTGATGTCGAGGGTAAATGGGCGAGGTTTAGGACTGTGACTCATGCAGCTAACAATGGGTGCTTTGGGTACGCGTCCAGACCTCCCCAGAGACCCTGGCTGACAGAGGAGGTGTTCAGGATAGTTGAGAAAAGCGACAGGCCCACTCTCATCGGCTACAGCATCCCACGTCAAAGAATGAGGAGGCTTACCGCAGCCTTCGCTCGGAGGTTCAGAGAACCGTAAGGCGCTGCAAGGATGGGTGGTGGTCGTGGGTTGCTGAGAAGATGGAGTCTGCCTCAGTGGCCCGCGATCACAAATCCCTATTTAACCTCCATCAAAAAAGTAACCTGCAGCACCACACCTATTACCATCATTAGGGGAAAAAAACGGTGATCCAATCTCTGACCCTCAGGAACAGGTTGCAGATTTTCTGAGCATTTATGTAAGGTCCTGGGGAGGGGAAACTCCCTCAGCCAGGAAAACATCATGGCACAAAGTGGGGATGACCCTGCTGAGGCTGCGGTGCCTCAAATATTGGAAGAAGTCACCCCTGTGAGTGGCTGGCTGAGGTGCCATCTGTTGAGGAAGTACTGCAGGCGATCCGGAGTCTGAGACCAGGAAAGGCACCGGGCAGAGATGATCTCCCAAGCGAAATGCTGAGGGAGGGTGGCGTTTATGCACAGACTGCCCTATATGACATCATAACAACAGTCTGGACTACTGGACGGGTTCCGCAGGATTGGAAGGATGCCTGGTGGTCCCCCTCTTTAAGAAGGGGGAACCGCACAGACTGTAACAACTACAGGGGCATCTCACTCCTCAGTGTGCCGGGAAAGGTCCTGGCAAGGATTATTCAATATGCCTTGCCAGGCACGCTGAAGAGAGGCTTGCGGAGCCCAATGCGGTTTCAGGAAAGGGCGGTCCTGCACAGATGCCATATTTTTCTGTCCATCTGCTACAGCAGAGGTATAGGGAATTTCAACCAAACCTACATCTCTGCTTTAATTGACCTGGTCAAGGCCTATGGTACCATCAGTAGGCCTGGGCTCTGGGTTGTTCTTCGTGGTGTTCGGAGTCCCTGACCTTCTGCTCACGATCATTAAGGACCTTCATGATGGTGAGCGGGCCCGGGTAAAACTACGTGGCCGGGAGACAGAGCCATTCCCTGTACACCTTGGGTGCGACAGGGATGTCCTCTGGCTCCCACATTATTTAACATCTATTTTGCCCACGTAGTGCGTGAAGCTTTCAATATCTGTACCGGGGGAATTTCCATTTGGTACAGATATAATGGGAGGCTGATCGATCGAGCTGAGTGGACTTGCCGATGACCGGTACCAGCGGTGTCAAGATCGGCCTCTGTGGAGGATGCTCGTGAAGGACGCTACTGGCAGTTGGAGGCAGTCGCCCTCCAACAACAACGGAGGGCGGAGGAGCGACGCTCACAACAATGAGCAGGGCGCCGGGGTGGCTAAAGCACAGCAAGTTGGCACAGTAGGGGGCACAGGTGGTGCATCAGCCACTCGTCTCAGTCATCTCAGTCAGTCGACCCGTGGCACCTGGGTCTGCCCCGTGACCTCCTTCCAGCGGGCATTCGACACTTCACGTGGCCTCAAGGTGGACATGGCCTGGCACAAGCGTCGTGGTGACGTCACTGCCACTTAGTGGCGAATGGCGGTTATTGTTGTTGTTGTTGTGTAATTGTGTGTGTGTGTGTGGTGTGTGTGTGTGTGTGGTGTGTGTGTGGTGTGTGTATGTGTGGTGTGTGTGTGTGTATGTGTGTTGTGGTGTGTGTATGTGTGTGTGGGTGTGTGTGGTGTGTGTATGTGTGTTGGTGGTGTATGTGTGTGGTGTGTGGTGGTGTGTGTGTGGTGTGTGTGTGGTGGTGTGTGGTGGTGTGTGGTGTGGTGTATGTGGTGGTGTGTGTGTGGTGTGTGTATGTGTGTGTGTGGTGTATGTGTGTGGGTGTGGTGGTGTGTGTGTGTGTGGTGTGTGGTGTGTGTGTGTGTGGTGGTGTGTGTGGTGTGGTGTGTGGGTGTGTATGTGTGTGTGGTGGTGTGTGTGTATGGTGTGTGCGTGGTGTGGTGTATGTGTGTGGTGTGTGTGTGGTGTGTGTATGTGTGTGGTGTGTGTGGTGTGTGTGGTGTATGTGCGTGGTGTGTGTATGTGTGTGGTGGTGTATTGTGTGTGTGGTGGTGTGTGCGTGGTGTGTGTGCGTGGTGTGGTGTGTATGTGTGCGTGTGTGGTGTATGTGTGTGTGGTGTGTGTGTGTGTATGTGTGTGGTGTGTGTGTGGTGTGTATGTGTGGTGTGTGTGGTGTGTGTGTGTGTGGTGTGTGTGTGTGGGTGGGTGTGTGTGGTGTGTGTGTGGTGTGTGGTGTGTGTGTTGGTGTGGTGTGTGTGGTGTGGGGTGTGTGTGTGTGGTGTGTGTGTGGTGTGTGTGGTGTGTGGTGTGTGTGTGTGGTGTGTGTGGTGTGTATGTGGTGTGTGGTGTGGTGTGGTGTGTGTGGTGGTGTGTGGGTGTGTGGTGGTGGTGTGTGTGGTGTGTGTGTGTGGTGTGTGTGTGTGGTGGTGTGTGTGTGGTGTGTGTGGTGGTTGTGTGTGGTGGTGTGGGTGTGGTGTGTGGTGTGTGTGTGTGTGGGTGTGGTGTGTGGTGGGGTGTGGTGGGTGTGGTGTGTGTGGTGTGTGTGGTGTGTGTGTGGTGGTGTGTGGTGTGTGTGTGTTGTGGTGTGTGTGTGTGGTGGTGTTTGGGTGGTGGTGTGTGTGTGTGGTGTGTGTGTGTGGTGTGTGGTGTGGTGGTGTGTGGGTGTGGTGTTGGTGTGTTGTGTGGTGGTGTGGTGGTGTGGTGGTGGGGGTGTGTGTGGTGTGGTGTGTGGTGGTGTGTGTGTGGGTGTGGGTGTGTGTGGTGTGGTGGTGGTGTGTGTGGTGTGTGTGGTGTGTGTGTGGGTGTGTGTGTGGTGTGTGTGTGTGTGTGGTGTGTGGTGTGTGTGTGTGGTGTGTGTCAACCAATGGGGCACCGCCA
>NW_026891323.1:10000-16518 GCF_015708825.2 Lethenteron reissneri | reverse complement strand
TGGCGGTGCCCCATTGGTTGACACACACCACACACCACACACCACCACACCACACACACACACCACCACACACACACACACCACACACCACACACACCACACACACACCACACACACCACACCACACACACCACACAACCACACACACACACACACACACCACCACACACACACCACCACACACACCACACACACACCACACACACCACACCACACCACACACCACACCACACACACCACCCAACACCACCACACACCACACACCACACACACCACACCCACACCACAAACACACCACCACACCACACCACACACACACACCACACACACCACACACACCACACACACACACCACACCCACACACCACCACACCCCACACACACACCACACACCACACCACACACACACACCACCACACCCACCACACACACCACACACACACCACCACACACACACACCACACACACCCACACACCACCCACACCACACCACACACACCACACACACACCACCACACACACCACACATACACACCACATACACACCACACACACACACACACACACCACCACACCCACACCCACCACACACACACACACACAAACACCACACACCACACACACACACACCACACACACACACACACCACACACCCACACACACACACCACACACACACACACCACACACACACACACACCACACACCACACATACACACACCACACACCCACACACATACACACACACACCACACACACATACACCACACCACGCACACATACACACACACACCACGCACACACACCACGCACACACACCACACACACATACACCACCACACACACATACACACACCACGCACATACACCACACACACCACACACACACACATACACCACACCACACACACACACCACACACATACACCACACCACGCACACACCATACACACACACCACCACACACACATACACACACCACACACACACACCCACACACACCACACACACACACACACACCACACACACACCACCACACACCACACACATACACCACACACACATACACACCCACACACACACCACACACACACCACACACACACCACCACCACCACACACACACACCACACACACACACCACCACACACCACACACATACACCACCACACACACATACACACACCACACACACCACACACACATACACACGCACACACCACACACATACACACACACACACCACACACACACACACACACACACCACCACACACCCACACACCACACCACACACCACACCACACACAATTACACAACAACAACAATAACCGCCATTCGCCACTAAGTGGCAGTGACGTCACCACGACGCTTGTGCCAGTCCATGTCCACCTTGAGGCCACGTGAAGTGTCGAATGCCCGCTGGCAGGAGGTCACGGGGCAGACCCAGGTGCCACGGGTCGACTGACTGAGATGACTGAGACGAGTGGCTGATGCACCACCTGTGCCCCCTACTGTGCCAACTTGCTGTGCTTTAGCCACCCGGCGCCCTGCTCATTGTTGTGAGCGTCGCTCCTCCGCCCTCCGTTGTTGTTGGAGGGCGACTGCCTCCAACTGCCCAGTAGCGTCCTTCACGAGCATCCTCCACAGAGGCCGATCTTGACACCGCTGGTACCGGTCATCGGCAAGTCCACTCAGCTCGATCGATCAGCCTCCCATTATATCTGTACCAAATGGAAATTCCCCCGGTACAGATATTGAAAGCTTCACGCACTACGTGGTCAAAATAGATGTTAAATAATGTGGGAGCCAGAGGACATCCCTGTCGCACCCCAAGGTGTACAGGGAAAGGCTCTGTCTCCCGGCCACGTAGTTTTACCCGGGCCCGCTCACCATCATGAAGGTCCTTAATGATCGTGAGCAGAAGGTCAGGGACTCCGAAAACACGAAGAACAACCCAGAGCCCAGGCCTACTGATGGTACCATAGGCCTTGACCAGGTCAATAAAGCAGAGATGTAGGTTTGGTTGAAATTCCCTATACCTCTGCTGTAGCAGATGGACAGAAAATATGGCATCTGTGCAGGACCGCCCTTTCCTGAAACCGCATTGGGGCTCCGCAAGCCTCTCTTCAGCGTGCCTGGCAAGGCAATATTGAATAATCCTTGCCAGGACCTTTCCCGGCACACTGAGGAGTGAGATGCCCCTGTAGTTGTTACAGTCTGTGCGGTCCCCCTTCTTAAAGAGGGGGACCACCAGGCATCCTTCCAATCCTGCGGAACCCGTCCAGTAGTCCAGACTGTTGTTATGATGTCATATAGGGCAGTCTGTGCATAAACGCCACCCTCCCTCAGCATTTCGCTTGGGAGATCATCTCTGCCCGGTGCCTTTCCTGGTCTCAGACTCCGGATCGCCTGCAGTACTTCCTCAACAGATGGCACCTCAGCCAGTCACTCACAGGGGGTGACTTCTTCCAATATTTGAGGCACCGCAGCCTCAGCAGGGTCATCCCCACTTTGTGCCATGATGTTTTCCTGGCTGAGGGAGTTCCCCTCCCCCAGGACCTTACATAAATGCTCAGAAAATCTGCTAACCTGTTCCTGAGGGTCAGAGATTGGATCACCGTTTTTTTCCCCTAAGGATGGTAATAGGTGTGGTGCTGCAGGTTACTTTTTTGATGGAGTTAAATAGGGATTTGTGATCGCGGGCCACTGAGGCAGACTCCATCTTCTCAGCAACCCACGACCACCACCCATCCTTGCAGCGCCTTACGGTTCTCTGAACCTCCGAGCGAAGGCTGCGGTAAGCCTCCTCATTCTTTGACGTGGGATGCTGTAGCCGATGAGAGTGGGCCTGTCGCTTTTTCTCAACTATCCTGAACACCTCCTCTGTCAGCCAGGGTCTCTGGGGAGGTCTGGACCGCGTACCCAAAGCAACCATTGTAGCTGCATGAGTCACAGTCCTAAACCTCGCCCATTTACCCTCGACATCAAGAGGAGTGGGGGACGATGGCAACCCCAGCCGCAAGCGATGATAAAATTCTCGCTTGCAACTTTCATCAGCTAATTCAGACCAGGCCACTTTGGGTTGGAATGGGGTCCAGGGTGTACACCCACCACCGGAGTGGAAGAATGGCAGGCGCATCTTACAGATGCCTAGTCGTTGGTCAGAGGGCAGATCAGCTCCACGGTAGGTCTTGGTGTCAAGGACATGGGCTCGCATCCGCTGGTCTGTCACTATGTAGTCAAGCAGATGTTCTTGCTTGAACCCAGCATGTATCCATGATGTTGTGTGGATGCGCCGATGCCGGAACAGCGTGTTGGTAATTACAAGCCCATGGTCTGCACAAAAATCTAGGCCTCCTTGAGCTGATCTGGCCCATGCTCTCCAATCACTCCAGACCAGGTGCCAGCATCATGACCAACTCGGGTATTGAAGTCACCCAACAAGATGACTCTGTCCCGAGGGGCCACTTTAGCCAGCACCTGTGACAGGAGGTCATAGAAGGCATCTGACTCATCGGCTTTGCCTGCATCCCTCTTGTTGATGGGAAGGCAAGCCCAAAGTAGCCTGGGGCTCACAGCTTCCCACACCTCACCGCCACGCTCCCACGCCCCCTTCATTATTTTGTTCATAGGAAGAGCCACACCTTGTTGTTTGGCAGTCTCCTGCCCCGAACGGAGGATTGTCCATCCATCATGGTGGCAGGAGCCAGAACCGGTCCAACGGACCTCCTGAATGCCACAGAGATCCAGGCGGTACCGGTCCAGCTCCCAACAGAGGAGTGGCAGCCTCTCCTCTGCAGTGAGCGTTCGAACATTCCACGTGGCCACACGAAGTGGCTTTTCATTGTTTCTGGAGGAGCCCGCGGGTAAAGATTCAATCTCCTGGCTCCGCCAATTGGGGTTTTGGCCAGGAGACGTCATAGACGCCTGTTCCCCCGGGGCCTCCGGCACAAGCTTATTGGTTACATATTTAAGTCGTAGTTTAGTGGTAGTTCATTGAAGGTGGAGGGGTTACCAGCCCCTCGCACCCGTCCAGAGCCCCCGTTTAGCCACTGTGGGGGTCACAGACGCCATGAGGGGAGAGGGCCAATCGGAATTGGCCCGCCCCCCACAGCACTGTCCACGACAGAGTTGCCCATCCGGCACCGCGAGGAGGTAGGGGGTTGTTTTGCCGGACACACACACACACAGACTCACCACACACACACAGACTCACCACACACACACACATACTCACCACACACACACAGACTCACCCCACCACACACACAGACTCACCCCACACACACACACAGACTCACCACACACACAGACTCACCCCACACACACAGACTCACCCCACACACACACAGACACACCCCACCACACACACAGACTCACCCCACCACACACACACAGACTCACCACACACACACAGACTCACCCCACACACAGACTCACCCCATGCACACACAGACACATCCCAAACACACACAGACTCACCACACACAGACTCACCCCATGCACACACACAGACACATCCCACACACACAGACTCACCACCACACACACACAGACTCACCACACACACACAGACTCACCCCACACACACACTCAGACACATCCCACACACACACAGACTCACCCCACCACACACACACAGACTCACCCACACACACAGACTCACCCCACACACACACAGACACATCCCAAACACACACAGACTCACCACACACAGACTCACCCATGCACACACACACACACATCCCACACACACACAGACTCACCCCACCACACACACAGACTCACCCCATGCACACACAGACATGTCCCAAACACACACAGACTCACCACACACAGACTCACCCCATGCACACACACAGACACACCCCACACACACACAGACACACCCCACCACACACACACAGACTCACCACACACACACAGACTCACCCCACACACACACACAGACTCACCACACACACACAGACTCACCACACACACACAGACTCACCACACACACACAGACTCACCACACACACAGACTCACCCCACCACACACAAAGACTCACCACCACACACAGACTCACCCCATGCACACACAGACTCACCACACACACAAACTCACCACACACACACAGACCCACCACACACACAGACTCACCCCACCACACACAACTCACCACACACACATAGACTCACCACACACACACAGACTCACCACACACACACAGACTCACCCCACCACACACACAGACTCACCACACACACACAGACTCACCACACACACACAGACTCACCACACACACACACAGACTCACCCCACACACACACAGACTCACCACACACACACACACAGACTCACCCCCACACACACACAGACTCACCACACACACAGACTCACCCCATGCACATACAGACTCACCACACACACACAAACTCACCACACACACACAGACTCACCCCACACACACACACAAACCCACCACACACACACAGACTCACCCCACACACACACACACAGACTCACCCACACACACAGACTCACCCCATACACACACAGACACACCCCACACACACACAGACTCACCACACACACACAGACTCACCACACACACACAGACTCACCCCACCACACACACAGACTCACCACACACACACAGACTCACCACACACACAGACTCACCCCACCACACACACAGACTCACCACACACACATAGACTCACCACACACACAGACTCACCCCACCACACACACAGACTCACCACACACACAAAACTCACCACACACACAGACTCACCACACACACACACAGACTCACCCCACACACACACAGACTCACCACACACACACAGACTAACTCACCCCACACACACACACAGACTCACACACACACACAGACTCACCCCATGCACATACAGACTCACCACACACACACAAACTCACACACACACACAGACTCACCCCACACACACACAAACTCACCACACACACAGACTCACCCCACACACACACAGACTCACCACACACACACAGACTCACCCCATGCACACACACAGACACACCCCACACACACACAGACTCACCACACACACACACAGACTCACCACACACACACACACTCACCATGCACACACACAGACACACCCCACACACACAGACTCACACACACACACACAGACTCACCACACACACACAGACTCACCCCATGCACACACACAGACACACCCCACACACACACAGACTTACCACACACACACACAGACTCACCACACACACAGACTCACCCCACCCGTCAGGTGTTGGTTTAACGTTGTGGAGTGATGACCATCGGTGAGCCCCCCCCCCATCCCTGTCCACCTTTCGCCCCCCCCTACCCCCAGTGGTCACGTGACCTCTCTCCGACTCCCGCCACCTCCGCGCAGGAGAACTACCTCGCTCGTGACCCCGTCGCTCGTGACCCCGTCGCTCGTGACCCCGTCGCCAGAGGTCGCAAACGGGTTTTGACTCCTTACCCGTACCCGGCCGCACCAGG
>NW_026891323.1:0-5000 GCF_015708825.2 Lethenteron reissneri | reverse complement strand
CCTAGCCTGGCACAGCAGCCAACTCACAGCACGTGCTGGGCTTGTCACGTGACCTCCTCCTGCACCTAGCCTGGCACAGCAGCCAACCCATAGCACCTGCTGGGTCTGTCACGTGACCTGGCACAGCAGCGCTGCAATTAATTAGCAGCGGCTAATTAATTGCAGGTGGAGGGGCTGGGAACCCCCACTGCCACTAAGTGGTTGTTGTTGTTGTGAGTGGCTGCGTGAACAGGTGAGTGGGTGAGTGTGTGTGTGAACAGGTGGGTTAGGTGAGGTGAGTGTAAGGTGAGAGTGTGAACGACTGGGTGAGTGATTGGGTGAGTGAGTGGGTGAGTGGCTGAGTGAGTGGGAATGTGAGTGAGTGAATGGGGTGAATGTGTGGGTGGGTGAGTGTGTGGGTAGGTGAGAGAGTGGGAGAGTGTGTGAGCGACTGGGTGAGTGATTGGGTGAGAGAGTGAGAGAGTGGCTGAGTGAGTGGGCATGTGGGTGAGTGAATGGGTGAGTGTGTGGGTGGGTGAGTGCGTGGGTAGGTGAGAGAGTAAGTGGGTGAGTGTGAGCGACTGGGTGAGTGATTGGGTGAGTGGGTGGGTAGGTGAGAGAGTGAGTGGGTGAGTGTGTGAGCGACTGGGTGAGTGATTGGGTGAGTGAGTGGGTGAGAGAGTGAGTGGCTGAGTGAGTGGGCATGGGTGAGTGAATGGGTGAGTGTGTGGGTGGGTGAGTGTGTGGGTAGGTGAGAAAGTGAGTGGGTGAGAGTGTGAGCGACTTTTGCAGCTGTTTTAGACTAATTTCAGGGTGCTGATTCCAAATATGATCTCAGATTTGCTCTATCACATCTCATTTTTATGCTATCGGCATACCCCATTTTCATTGATTTTACCCGAAATTGACTCTGTCACTTATGATTGCAAGTTGTTGCGAGTCAGTGACTGCTTTAGTGTTAAAATACGGTGCTGTATTTTTAGGATGGTGTGTTTATAATATCATTTTATGTAGATATCCACATTCATTTAATATTTTTCTTCCGCAGTTTTTATTGAAAATGCAATATTTGATATCTCAAAAACCTGACGTGATAGACAAAAACTGATGCCAGATTTGGAATCAGCAGCACCCCAACATTACCTTACAACCGTTGGAATACCTCACTGCAGAACAACAACAAGTGTGTGCACCAGTGGTGTAATACATGGCGGTCAAACAGTCAGGACACAGTTTCTTGGGTTTCTCTTTTCAGTCTATTATGATTTTCCGAGTTTACAAAGGGAGCTCTGCTTCAACGCGTCTCTCTCCACTCTCTCTCTTCTCTCCACTGCTGGGCCTGTAGGTTTGGGCCGAGCGAGTTCCCGCCGGGGATTTGGCTTTTCGGGAGTTCATTCCCACCCCCAACCCCCCGTTGTTTTGTCGGCACGAGGCTTCTGCGCCGAGTGTCGAGGGCTCCACCGGGCCCCAAGCCGCTGCCCCGTCGTCACCGCCACCGTGGGCAAGCCGCCGGTGCTCGGCATCATGAGCTGCGTGGAGAGGGACCTGCTGGACCTCGTGTTGCGCACGGGCTACAACGTCGTGCAGGAGAACGGACAGAGGAAGCTGGGACCGCCGCCCGACTGGCAGGGCCCCCCTCCCGCCCGCGGCTGCGAGGTGTTCCTGGCCAGGATCCCGCGCGACCTGTACGAGGACGAGCTGGTGCCCGTGCTGGAGGCGGTGGGGAAGCTGTACCAGCTGCGCCTCATGATGACGTACCACGGAGAGAACCGCGGCTACGGGTTCGCCACCTTCGCGACGCGCTCCCAAGCCGCGGACGCCGTCAGGAGACTCCACGACTTGGAGATCCGTCCCGGGCACCGCATCACGGTTCGCGTGAGCGTCGACAACCGCCGCCTCTTCGTCGGGGGGCTGCCGAAGGACAAGACGCGGGCGCAGGTGATGGCGGCGATGAGCGGCGTCACGGAGGGCGTCGTGGACGTCAAGACGCGCTTCTGTCGCTACGACAGAAGCCCCGACCGAGGCTACGCGCTCGTCGAATACGAGAGCCATCGCGCGGCCGTCCTTGCACGGAAGAAGCTGCTTCAAATTCCTTTCCAGCTCTGGGGCCGCACCGTCAAGTTGGACTGGGCCATCCCGGAGGTGGACACGGCGGCGGCGGCGGCCGCGGTGGCAGCGGTGGCAACGGAAGACGAGGAGGAGGTGGCGGTGGCGGTGCCGGAGTGCACCGGCGCCGACAAGGCCTTGCGCAGCAGCCTGTTTGTGGGCTGGGCGGCGCTCACGCGGCTGCGACGGGCACCTCACCACCCGCATCCCGTGCCCATCGGTCTCGAGGCGCTGCCGGAGGCGGCCATCTTGTCGTGGGAGACACGTCTGCAGCTGCTGCTACGGAGCTTCGGCGTCGGCTGGGCGACCTTCCAGCTGCACGCGCACGTGGAGCCGGGCGAGCCCCTGGGCCTCCTCTACAAGGTCTTCATTCCCGGGATGATGCGGGAAGGCGGCGGCTTCTTCCCCGCGGTCCTGAGCTCCAGCGTGGAGGGAGCGCGCGAAGTTGCGAGCGAGCTCCTCTACGAAATCATCAGCGATGCGAACCCGCCGAGGGTGGGGGGCCCGGCCCCCGTCGCGACGTCGCCTCCCGGCCGCCCCGTCCAGAACCTCTCGGCGTATCCGTAGTGCCGCGTGACCATCGCGGCGGCGTTCGTCAGACCGCGGACGGTGTCCTACCGCTTGGCGTTCGCTCTGAACCTCACGTCCGTTGCGGTGTTCACCGTCAAACTGCAAATTGCCCGGCCGCTCACTCGACATGTTCACGTTGCCGGCACGCCAGAGGTCGCAAACGGGTAGCTGTACCTGTACCCTACCCGATACCCGGCTACCCGTACCCAGCCGGGTATCGGGTAGGGTACGAGTATCAGGTACCCGATTGCGACCTCTGGGATGAAGCCACGTTGCAGGCGCGGGTGGGTTGATTCTAGGAACTTGAATTGTGAGAAGAGACAAGACGTTGGGAAATGAGTGACAAACGGTGACTCACCAGTGACTCACGGCCTACCCGTACCCACCCACCCACTCATCAACTCACTCACCCACTCACCAACTCACCCACCCACTCACCCACCCACTCACCAACTCACCCACCCACTCACCAACTGACCCATCCACTCACCAACTCACCCACCCACTCATCAACTCACCCACCCACACCACTCACCCACCCACTCATCAACTCACCCACCCACTCACCAACTCAACCACCCACTCACCCACCCACTCACCCATCCACTCACCAACTGACCAATCCACTCACCAACTCACCCACCAACTCACCCACCCACTCAACCACCCACTCATCAACTCACTCACCCACTCACCAACTCACCCACCCACTCACCAACTCACCCACCCACTCACCAACTCACCCACCCACTCACCCACCCACCCACCCACCAACTGACCCACCCTGTGACATTACCAGGTGTCACCCTGTCATTACACTTTAATGAAAACCGACAACTGAATCCGTAAAAAAAAATTATTTCAGGTGTTTGACGCGTCAACGCCATTTCGTTTTGAAAATGTCGGGGAGAAAAACGTATCTTGTTCACGTCGCATTCCCGTGTCAAAACATTTGATTGTTTATCAAATAGAAAAACCCTTTAGCGTAGCGACTTTGCTACACACGGAGATGTCCGTGCACCGCCTCGTTTGCACAGCCTCTATCCCTGTGCCGTGTGTAGTTCATGCACACACAGCTGTTAAGAGTTTGATGTTTTGTTGATTCACAATTTACGTGTTTTCCTGTAATGGTTTTTTTTTTCATGTTTTAGTGGAAATAAAGTCGTGAAAAGTCTCTTCCTCTCTCTCTCCCCACTCTCTCGGCCGAGTGTCGCATGCTTGGGGCCTTTCTTTCCCTCCCCTGCGGATTTAATTTGATGTGCTGATTTACACCCAGCATATTTCAGACTTCCTTGTTTTGTCACGGCATGTTCCTGATCGTTACCAACGTTCCAATGGCCTGTGTTGAGTCTGTGGGTCTCTGTGTGATGGGTCTATGGGTCTGTGTGGTGAGTCTATGGGTCTCTGTGTGATGGGTCTATGGGTCTCTGTGTGGTGAGTCTATGGGTCTCTGTGTGGTGAGTCTATGGGTCTCTGTGTGGTGAGTCTGTGGGTCTCTGTGTGGTGAGTCTGTGGGTCTCTGTGTGGTGAGTCTGTGGGTCTCTGTGTGGTGAGTCTGTGGGTCTCTGTGTGGTGAGTCTATGGGTCTCTGTGTGGTGAGTCTGTGGGTCTCTGTGTGGTGAGTCTATGGGTCTCTGTGTGGTAAGTCTATGGGTCTCTGTGTGGTGAGTCTGTGGGTCTCTGTGTGGTGAGTCTGTGGGTCTCTGTGTGGTGAGTCTGTGGGTCTCTGTGTGGTGAGTCTGTGGGTCTCTGTGTGGTGAGTCTGTGGGTCTCTGTGTGGTGAGTCTGTGGGTCTCTGTGTGGTGAGTCTATGGGTCTCTGTGTGGTGAGTCTGTGGGTCTCTGTGTGTGAGTCTGTGGGTCTCTGTGTGGTGAGTCTATGGGTCTGTGTGGTGAGTCTGTGGGTCTCTGTGGTGAGTCTGTGGGTCTCTGTGTGGTGAGTCTGTGGGTGTCTGTTGGTGAGTCTGTGGGTCTCTGTGTGGTGAGTCTGTGGGTCTCTGTGTGGTGAGTCTGTGGGTCTCTGTGTGGTGAGTCTGTGGGTCTCTGTGTGGTGAGTCTGTGGGTCTCTGTGTGGTGAGTGTGTGGGTCTCTGTGTGGTGAGTCTATGGGTCTCTGTATGGTGAGTCTGTGGGTCTCTGTGTGGTGAGTCTGTGGGTCTCTTAGTTGGTGTGATCTGTGGGTCTCTGTGTGGTGAGTCTATGGGTCTCTGTGTGGTGAGTCTGTGGGTCTCTGTGTGGTGAGTCTGTGGGTCTCTGAGTGGTGAGTCTGTGGGTCTCTGTGTGGTGAGTCTGTGGGTCTCTGTGTGGTGAGTCTGTGGGTCTCTGTGTGGCGAGTCTGTGGATCTCT
>NW_026891322.1:0-13148 GCF_015708825.2 Lethenteron reissneri | reverse complement strand
TCTGTGTGTGAGTACTCTGTGTGTACTCTGTCTGTGAGTACTCTGTGTGTACTCTGTGTGTGAGTACTCTGTGTGTGAGTACTCTGTGTGAGTACTCTGTGTGTACTCTGTGTGAGTCCCAGCCTGTCTCACCCAATGACGTAGGCGACGATGACGAGTTGGAGGAGGCGATTGGCCACGGAGACTTTGCAGCTGTGGATCTTGACGATACGCGGAGTCTCGTACTCACAGAGCCCCCTACTCACGCAGCCCATCGCAGACTCACACACACACACAGAGTACTCACACAGAGTACTCACACACACACAGAGTGCACACACACACAGTACACACAGAGTACTCACAGAGCCCCCTACTCACGCAGCCCATCGCACACTCACACACACACAGAGTACTCACACAGAGTACTCACACACACACAGAGTACACACACACACACAGAGTACACACACACACAGAGTACTCACAGAGCCCCCTACTCACGCAGCCCATCGCACACTCACACACACACAGAGTACTCACACACAGTACTCACACACACACAGAGTACACACACACACAGAGTACACACACACACAGAGTACTCACAGAGCCCCCTACTCACGCAGCCCATCGCACACTCACACACACACACAGAGTACTCACACAGAGTACACACAGAGTACTCACACAGTACACACTCACAGAGTACACTCACAGAGTACTAACACAGGGTACACACAGAGTACTCACAGAGCCCCCTACTCACGCAGCCCATCGTAGACTCACACACACACAGAGTACTCACACACAGTACTGGTACTCACACACAGTACACACACACACAGTACTCACACAGATAAAACACACACAGAGTACACACACCCACAGTACTGGTACTCACACACGGTACTGGTACTCACACACGGTACTGGTACTCACACACACACAGTACACACACACAGTACTGGTACTCACACACAGAGTACTGGTACTCACACACAGAGTACTGGTACTCACACACACACAGTACTGGTACTCACACACACAGAGTACTGGTACTCACACACACAGAGTACTGGTACTCACACACACAGAGTACTGGTACTCACACACACAGAGTACTGGTACTCACACACAGAGTACTGGTACTCACACACGGTAGTGGTACTCACACACACAGAGTACTGGTACTCACACACACAGAGTACTGGTACTCACACACGGTAGTGGTACTCACACACACAGAGTACTGGTACTCACACACACACAGTACTGGTACTCATACACCCACAGTACTGGTACTCACACACACAGTACACACCCACAGTACTGGTACTCACCCACGGTAGTGGAGTCGTCGGCGGCGTCCTGGGCGAGGTGAACTTTGCCTTGAACCTCGTGGGCGGAGTCTGGCGAGATCAGCTGACAGCTCCCACGTGGGTGGGGGCAGGTGGGGGCAGGTGAGGGCAGGTGAGTGGGTGGTGAGTGGTGGAGAGGGTAGGTGAGGGTAGGTGAGTGGTGGTGAGTGATGGTGAGTGGTGGTGAGTGGTGGTGAGGGTAGGTGAGTGGTGGTGAGTGATGGTGAGTGGTGGTGAGTGGTGGTGAGGGTAGGTGAGTGGTGGTGAGTGGTGGTGAGTGATGGTGAGTGGTTTTTCAGTTTTTAGTGGTTAAGGTGCATTTTTTAAATTTTTAGTGTTTTTTCCGTATTTGTTTCCGTTTTTCGTGTTTTAGTGTTTTTTGGGATTTTTGTGGTTTAGGTGTTTTTTTCTTCAGTTTTTAGTGTTTTTTTCGTTTTGTAGTGTTTTTTGCGTTTCTTTACGTTTTATTAGTGGTTTTGGGGTATTTTTTCAGTTTTTAGTCGTTTTTCGGTATTTTTTCAGTTTTTAGTGTTTTTGGGTTTTTTCGGTTTTTTGGATTGTTTTTCAGTTTTAGTGGTTTTGGGTATTTTTTCGGTTTTTAGTGGTTTTGGGGTATTTTTTCAGTTTTTAGTGGTTTTGGGGTATTTTTTTCAATTATTAGTGGTTTTCGGTATTTTTTTCAGTTTTTAGTGTTTTTTTGGGGTTTTGTTTCAGTTTTGAGTGGTTTTTGGGTTCTTTCGATTTTTAGTGGTTTGGGGGTATTTTTTCAGTTTTTAGTGTTTTCGGGTTTTTTTCGGTTTTTTGTGGTTCGGGTTTTTTTTCAGTTTTTAGTGGTTTTGGGGTATGTTTTCGGTTTTTAGTGGTTTAGGGGTATATTTTCAATATTTAGTGGTTTTTAGGTATTTTTTTCAGTTTTTAGTGTTTTGGGTTTTTTTCGTTTTTTTCAGATTTTAGTGGTTTTCGGGTATTTTTTCGGTTTTGAGGTATTTTTTAAGTTTTTAGTGCGTTTTCGGTATTTTTTTAAGTGTTTAGTGTTTTTGGGGTTTTTTCGTTTTTTCAGGTTTTTTTCAGCTTTTAGTGGTTTGGGTTTTTGTTTCAGTTTTGAGTGGTTTTTGGGTTTTTTTCGTTTTTTCAGGTTTTTTTCAGTTTTTAGTGGTTTTGGGTTTTTGTTTCAGTTTTGAGTGGTTTTTGGGGTTTTAGTGGTTTGGGGGTATTTTTTCAGTTTTTAGTGTTTTTTTCGGTTTTTAGTGGTTTGGGTTTTTTTTCCAGTTTTTAGTGGTTTAGGGGTATATTTTCAATATTTAGTGGTTTAAAGGTATTTTTTTCAGTTTTTAGTGTTTTGGGGTTTTTTCGCTTTTTTTCAGTTTTTAGTGGTTTTGGGGTATTTTTTCAGTTTTTAGTGGTTTTTCGGTATTTTTTTCAGTTTTTAGTGGTTTTTCGGTATTTTTTTCAGTTTTTAGTGGTTTTTCGGTATTTTTTTAGCAGACGGACAGAAAAATATGACATCTGTGCAGGACCGCCCTTTCCTGAAACCGCATTGGGGCTCTGCAAGCCCCTCCTCAGCGTGCCTAGCAAGGCGATGTTGAATAATCCTTGCCAGGACCTTTCCCGGCACACTGAGGAGTGAGATGCCCCTGTAGTTGTTACAGTCTGTGCAGTGACACACATACAGTGACACACTAACACAGTTACACACACACAGTGACACAACAACCGCCATACGCCACTAAGTGGCGGTGACGTCACCACGACGCTTGTGCCAGGCCATGTGCACCTTGAGGTCACGTGAAGTGTCGAACGCCCGCTGGCAGGAGGTCACGGGGCAGACCCAGCAGGTCGACTGACCGAGATGACCGAGATGACACACACTAACACACAATGATACACACTAACACAGTGATACACACTAACACACAGTGATACACACACAGTGACACACACTAACACACACTAACACAGTGACACACACTAACACAGTGATACACACTAACACACAGTGACACACACTAACACAGTGACACACACTAACACAGTGATACACACTAACACACAGTGATACACACACAGTGACACACACTAACACACTAACACACACTAACACAGTGACACACACTAACACAGTGATACACACTAACACACAGTGACACACACTAACACAGTGACACACACTAACACAGTGATACACACTAACACACAGTGATACACACACAGTGACACACACTAACACAGTGATACACACTAACACAGTGACACACAGTGACACACACTAACACAGTGACACACACTAACACAGTGATACACACTAACACAGTGACACACACTAACACAGTGATACACACTAACACACACTAACACACAATGATACACACTAACACAGTGATACACACTAACACACAGTGATACACACACAGTGACACACACAGTGATACACACTAACACAGTGATACACACTAACACAGTGATACACACTAACACACAGTGACACACACACACAGTGACACACACTAACACACAGTGACACAGTGACACACACACAGTGACACACACTAACACACAGTGACACAGTGACACACACACAGTGACACACACTAACACACAGTGACACAGTGACACACACACAGTGACACACACTAACACAGTGGTACACACACAGCGACACACACTAACACACACACAGTGACACACACTAACACAGTAACACACACTAACACAGTGACACACACTAACACAGTGACACACACTAACACAGTGACACACTAACACAGTGATACACACACAGTGACACACACTAACACAGTGACACACACTAACACAGTGACACACACTAACACAGTGATACACACACAGTGATACACACTAACACAGTGACACACACTAACACAGTGATACACACTAACACAGTGATACACACTAACACAGTGACACACAGTGACACACACTAACACAGTGACACACACTAACACAGTGATACACACACAGTGACACACACTAACACAGTGACACACACTAACACAGTGATACACTCTAACACAGTGACACACAGTGACACACACTAACACAGTGATACACACTAACACACACTAACACACAATGATACACACTAACACAGTGATACACACTAACACAGTGACACACACACAGTGACACACACTAACACAGTGACACACACTAACACAGTGATACACACTAACACACACTAACACACAATGATACACACTAACACAGTGATACACACTAACACACAGTGATACACACACAGTGATACACACTAACACACACTAACACAGTGACACACACTAACACAGTGATACACACTAACACACAGTGATACACACACAGTGACACACACTAACACACTAACACAGTGACACACACTAACACACAGTGACACACACTAACACAGTGATACACACTAACACACAATGACACACACTTACACAGTGATACACACTAACACAGTGACACACACTAACACAGTGACACACACTAACACAGTGACACACACTAACACAGTGACACACACTAACACAGTGATACACACTAACACAGTGACACACACACAGTGACACACACTAACACAGTGACACACACTAACACAGTGACACACACTAACACAGTGACACACTAACACAGTGACACACACACAGTGACACACACTAACACAGTGACACACTAACACAGTAACACACACTAACACAGTGACACACACTAACACAGTGACACACTAACACAGTGACACACACACAGTGACACACACTAACACAGTGACACACTAACACAGTGACACACACTAACACAGTGATACACACTAACACAGTGACACACTAACACAGTGACACACACTAACACAGTGACACACACTAACACAGTGACACACACTAACACAGTGATACACACTAACACAGTGACACACACACAGTGACACACACTAACACAGTGATACACACTAACACAGTGATACACACTAACACAGTGATACACACTAACACAGTGACACACACACAGTGACACACACTAACACAGTGACACACACTAACACAGTGACACACACTAACACACAGTGACACACACAGTGACACACACAGTGACACACACTAACACAGTGACACACACTAACACACAGTGACACACACTAACACACACAGTGACACACACTAACACACAGTGACACAGTGACACACACACAGTGACACACACACACAGTGACACACACTAACACAGTGGTACACACACAGCGACACACACTAACACACACACAGTGACACACACTAACACACACTAACACACACACAGTGACACACACTTAACACACACAGTGACACACACTAACACACACTAACACACACACTTAACACACACAGTGACACACACTAACACACACACAGTGACACACACTTAACACACACAGTGATACACACTAACACACACACTAACACACACATTTAGATAGTTTGACGACAACAAATATCCGAACGTCGAAACAAAAGGAAAATAAATAATTTTTTAAACATTTTAAGTTTTAAGAGAATTGTGAAGGAGGGAGCCCAGTTTGAAGTGACGGTTGGGACGGTCTCTTTAGAATTGCCACCACGCATTGGCTCGGACTATCGGATCCCGCCGCCTGATTGGCTGCGACTCGACTCTCTCCCGACCTCTCAGCCAATCGGGAAAGACCATCTCAGGCACCGCGGCGCATCCTGACTATGTAATCCAAACCAGGCTGGAGGGAGGGGTGGGATGGGCGGTTGTGCTGTGGAGCTCCGCCTCCTGAATGCGTTCTCATCCAGCAGTGGATTTTAATGATTAAAAAACATATTTGTAGCTGAGTCACGGCACGAAAAATTATAAACAAAAAGCACGCAATGGAAAATTGATCGAACCGAAGAAATTAAAAGAGTATCCTGAATCAAACGATAAAATAATCTCGCTTTTTTGAAATCGCGGGCGACATGGCGCGGCTACTGGAGGAGTTCGAGGCTTGGCAAGAGGCGAGAATGAACTTTTATTTGTAATTTAATAAGTTTATTATTTAATGTGTCGCTCGTTATTTCAAGTTTAGATTACTATTCATTCCGTCGTTCATTATTTAAAGTAAATAATTACAACTGTACCGTGGAAATGCACGTTTTGTGTTTTTATTACATAAAATCACTTGCTGCGGTAATTAACCGTACACAATTGTTCGCCTGCAAAGTGTTTTATAAGTTGTTGTGTTCGAGGTGTTACATATTGTTTATTCGTAAGGCTTTAACGTTGCTTTGTGTAATACAACTATTACAGTTTGTGCATTAGTTTACATACAGCATATCGTGCAAGAGCTAATCTGCGTATAATTTAGTATTGTGAGGGACATATTCGCGACAAATTCTATTCTCGTGAGGTGATTGTGAGAGCCACAATGTTACAGCACAAAACAAATGGTAGAATGCACATCAGACGGCGCCAGATCAATTCTGTGCAATGAAGACAACATCTGCACCCATTGGATTCTGACATTATTTGAGCCGCGACCAAAATGACCGGTGCCATGTCACGAAATCACCAGCCCGGGTGCCGATAGGCGTCATCCTTTTACTCTTTGGTTCTTTCGGTAAAGTCACGTATGAAGATAAAATAGTAAATTAAATACTAGCAGACGTTTCGATCGCAACACAAGCAATCATCGTCAGGTATAAAAGAAATAGCAACAAAAATCTAACCAGAAAACTATAGACAGACATACAAGCAGACAGAGATACACAGAGAACACGTATCGGCACTGTGTGTTCTCTGTGTATCTTTGTGATATCTGTCTGCTTGTATGTCTGTCTATAGTTTTCTGGTGAGATTTTTGTTGCTATTTCTTTTATACCTGATGATGATTGCTTGTGTTGCGATCGAAACGTCTGCTAGTATTTAATTTATTATTTTATCTTCAGACGTGACTTCACCGAAAGAACCAAAGAGTCATTCCTGCAGTCACGAAAGCTCCAAATTAAGACGTCACCCTCTTGTTGGGGGTTGATGTTTACACTCGGCATGATGGTGTTAGCAGCCTGTGTGCACACATTCTACTGGATCACTCAGATCCACGTCGCCTACCCCGTGTCACACACAGCCTTGTGTACTGAGTCTTGAGGGTAAGCTTTAGACTGGCATGCCCACTACAGTCAACAAACAGCAATTGCTGTGCTTGTCCCACCTGATGACGGGGGCTTGTGTTGCCTCCGAAACGTCGTGATTTAGTTACGTGACTTTACCGAAAGAACCAAAGAGTGGAGTAAGTAGCGTGTTCTTTCTCCACGTGATGTGACGTGTTGCGAGCTTGTGCTCCCAGCATGTGTAACGTGTTGTCATCGCGTACAACCACAGCGAGTGACGTGGCGTGCTGCTGCTTGCTCTCTCAGTATGTCTGTGCGGCAGGGCGCAGGAACTCGACTCTGAAGCGGAGGCTGCAAGAGGCCGAGTGGCGTTTGTCCTCGAGTCAGGCGACCGAGTCTCAGCTGCGGGAAGGTGCCACCAGTCAAGCTCGTAGCCGCTCCACCATCACAACATCTTCACATCATCATCATCATCACGACATCGACATCATCATCACGTGTCACACTCGTCACTAGGCAGAGGTCGCAAACGGGTTTTGATTCCTTACCCGTACCCGGCCGCACCAGGGTCGCAAACGGGTACCCGTACCCAGCCGTACCCGTACCCGCCCCGTACCCGGCCGTACTCGGCCGGGTACGGGTAGGGTACGGGTATCGAATACCTGATTGCGACTTCTGGGATGAAGCCATGTTGCAGGCGCGGGTGGGTTGATTCTAGGAACTTGAATTGTGAGAAGAGACAAGACGTTGGGAAATGAGTGACAAATGGTTACTCACCAGTGACTCACGGCCTACCCGTACCCGGCCGCACCAAGGTCGCAAACGGCTACCCGTACCCGGCCAGGTATGGGTAGCCGGGTATCGGGTAGGGTACGGGTATCGGGTAGGGTACGGGTATCGGGTAGGGTACGTGTATCGGGTAGGGTACGGGTATCGGGTAGGGTACGGGTATCGGGTAGGGTACGGGTATCGGGTAGGGTACGGGTATCGGGTAGGGTACGGGTATCGGGTAGGGTACGGGTATCGGGTACCCGGTTGTGACCTCTGCTCCACAGTGATCTCATGACCTGTCACGATTCGATTTACAACTTGTTGTTTTTGACGTCTCTTGTTCAATATTGTCTCTCGCTATTTCAATATCTCGTTTGTGCAGTCTTACCTTCTCCGTTAGCCTTGATTCAGCATTGGCATTCGTAGAATGTGTCCAAGTACAGCAATTTTGTCAACCCACTGCTGGATGAAGGTCTCCTCGCTCCATGCAGGTCATGGGGTTGTTTGATTTGACCTCATCATGCTGATCGGGGCCAGGTTATGGAGGCGAAGGCATAGACACGGGGGCATCGAAGTAGATTACGAGAAAACATGTTTCTCCGCTACGCCCTGCTGCCTTGCAAGTATCCCAGAGCGTGTTGTGTCCATGGTGGTCATCCATCCAGCGTGAATCCACTATCCACTAGCCATGCTGAATCCACTACCCAGCCAGAATCCCGCTGACCTTCTGAGGTCGGACGAGTAGGGCCTATTCTGGGTGATTTTGTCTGAGGGCGGCGTGCATAGTTAACGTGAATAACAAAACAAAGATAATTGGTGTTTTACCCTTCTATCTGGCAACAAAACTGACACCTGTTTTACGGGGAGTCATGTTTGCATTGACCACAATACCTGCAGCCATAATGCAAACAAAAAACATAACTCTGATAATGATATGCACTGTCCTTGAAGTTGATTGGTCCACACCCGAGACAGCTTTACTTAGAGCCCAGTCTCACATGGTGTTGGACCAGATGACGCCAAAAGGCGCACAACTCAAAGACAATGCTCCATCAGAGTATGAGAGCTCGGGGTAAGCATTAATGGAACAAAACAATGCTTTAGGGAATCGATGTATCGCGTGCGTGACAGTCCATCGCTACGTGCCTCCTATTCGCTGACAATCATCGCATCCGGTGACGTACGAAGAAGGTTGGAGATCCATCTTGTTGGTTCTGTCAGTAAAGTCATCACGTAGAATGGAAATAATAAAATAATAAAAATAAAACATCATAAAATACAATTCTCACGACGTTTCGGCCACAACGCAAGTAGCCGTCCTCAGGTGGAGAACAGGTCTGTCGAGAAGACAGAGTCTGAAATGACTGTCAGACAGTCTGAATGACTGTCTTCTCGACGGACCTGTTCTCCACCTGAGGACGGCTACTTGCGTTGTGGCTGAAACGTCCTGAGAATTGTATTTTATTATGTTTTCTTTTTATTATTGTATTTCCATTCTACGTGACTTTACCTGAAAGAACCAAGAAGATGAATCCCTGCAGTCACGAAAGCTTTAAATAAAATGTTCCGGATCCAGTGAGAAGCTTTCGTGTCGAGAACTCTCTGAATGTCAAGAGCTCTGTAGCACTTGAGCCTCCCGATGTTTGGAATGCTCAAGGTGTGCAGGCGTGTTCACGGTGACCAGTGGCGATCCTATCAGGATGCGTGAACGAGGGCCATGGTGCAATGCTAATGAACAGCAGTTGCCCCCCCCTCATGCAAAGCCCCATGACGAGGCAATTCCTCAGGCTTGTGAGCCACCGCAGTTCAAGCTCAAGAAGTCATCGCGGCCAGGGCTGCTGATGCCACAGAAGTCATCACGGCCAGTGCCGCTGATGCCACTGATGCCACTGCATTCTGCCATCGCCTTCCTTTTCTGCTGCTGCTGCTGGATCTGTCAACAGTTGTCCAGTTCATTCCTCACCTCCCTAAGCCTCCTACAATCCCGAGTGTACCGAGTTTTACTTTGAGCACTTGAATAGCGGTGCCCCTCGCCCTCATAGTCCACGTTAGGTAGTGCCCACCGCTTGCTGCCACGCGTTTACTACGTCTTAGTTCTTTCGGTAAAGTCACGTAGGCAAAAAATGAAATTAATAAAAATAAAATAATAAAATCACGACGTTTCGGAGGCAACACAAGTCTCCGTCATCAGGTGGGACCGTCACAGCCAGATTTGCTGCATCAAGTGAGGCAGGGATTCAAGATGCAAGCTCTTAAATACAAGGGGGAGGAGAGGGGGGGGGGGAGCTTATCAGAATGCCTCACTTGATGCAGCAAATCTGGCTGTGACGGTCCCACCTGATGACGGAGACTCGTGTTGCCTCCGAAGCGTCGTGATTTTATTATTTTATTTTTTATTAATTTTCATTTCATTTTTTACCTACATGGTGACTTTACCGAAAGCTACGTCCTTTGATTACGGTACCACAGCTGGTGGCCTAACCTCGACAACGGTCGCACATTGGCGTCTGCAATCGCAGCTTGCGCACTCTTTAACACCCTTGGTTTGTGACAGAGCGCGCGACGGTGCACGGCGTTGTGCACAGCCTGCAGAAGTCACTGCACTGCTTCAAAGATGTTAAAGGTCGGTTAAGCGGCACCTGTTTGACCACCAATGTTCCACATGTCGTCACCCACAGTCACATTTACATTGCACCTTTAGAGCTGAATGTGTGTCCGTAGCCTCGCTAACCTTACCTGCATTGGCAGTTCAGCCAAGCGGCCTAGTTGACATGCAAAACGTTTACGCTTTAGTAATCACAGCCGCTTTACAATGTTAACCATTTCTCTCATGCACTTTTAGTGTCACGGCACCGATTGACCTTGCGTTGACACATTGAGTGTGTAGACTTGCGTTGACACATTGAGTGTGTAGACTTGTGTTGACACATTGAGTGTGTAGACTTGCGTTGACACATTGAGTGTGTAGACTTGCGTTGACACATTGAGTGTGTAGACTTGCGTTGACACATTGAGTGTGTAGACTTGCGTTGACACATTGAGTGTGTAGACTTGCGTTGACACATTGAGTGTGTAGACTTGCGTTGACACATTGAGTGTGTAGACTTGCGTTGACACATTGAGTGTGTAGACTTGCGTTGACACATTGAGTGTGTAGACTTGCGTTGACACATTGAGTGTGTAGACTTGCGTTGGACACATTGAGTGTGTAGACTTGCGTTGACACATTGAGTGTGTAGACTTGCATTGACACATTGAGTCTGTAGACTTGTGTTGACACATTGAGTGTGTAGACTTGCGTTGACACATTGAGTGTGTAGGACTTGCGTTGACACATTGAGTGTGTAGACTTGCGTTGACACATTGAGTGTGTAGACTTGCGTTGACACATTGAGTGTGTAGACTTGCGTTGACACATTGAGTGTGTAGACTTGCGTTGACACATTGAGTGTGTAGACTTGCTGTGACACATTGAGTGTGTAGACTTGCGTTGACATTGAGTGTGTAGACTTGCGTTGACACATTGAGTGTGTAGACTTGTCGTTGACACATTGAGTGTGTAGACTTGCGTTGACACATTGAGTGTGTAGACTTGCGTTGACACATTGAGTGTGTAGACTTGCGTTGACACATTGAGTGTGTAGACTTGCGTTGACAACATTGAGTGTGTAGACTTGCGTTGACACATTGAGTGTGTAGACTTGCGTTGACCACATTGAGTGTGTAGACTTGCGTTGACACATTGAGTGTGTAGACTTGCGTTGACACATTGAGTGTGTAGACTTGCGTTGACACATTGAGTGGTTGTAGACTTGCTGTTGACACATTGAGTGTGTAGACTTGCGTTGACACATTGAGTGTGTAGACTTGCGTTGACACATTGAGTGTGTAGACTTGCGTTGACACATTGAGTGTGTAGACTTGCGTTGACACATTGAGTGTGTAGACTTGCGTTGACACATTGAGTGTGTAGACTTGCGTTGACACATTGAGTGTGTAGACTTGCGTTGACACATTGAGTGTGTAGACTGCGTTGACACATTGAGTGTGTAGACTTGCGTTGACACATTGAGTGTGTAGACTTGCGTTGACACATTGAGTGTGTAGACTTGCGTTGACACATTGAGTGTGTAGACCTGCGTTGACACATTGAGTCTGTAGACTTGTGTTGACAACATTGAGTGTGTAGACTGCGTTGACACATTGAGTGTGTAGACTTGCGTTGACACATTGAGTGTGTAGACTTGCGTTGACACATTGAGTGTGTAGACTTGTGTTGACACATTGAGTGTGTAGACATTGCGTTGACACATTGAGTGTGTAGACTTGCGTTGACACATTGACGTGTAGACTTGCGTTGACACATTGAGTGTGTAGACTTGTGTTGACACATTGAGTGTGTAGACTTGCGTTGACACATTGAGTGTGTAGACTTGCGTTGACACATTGAGCGTGTAGACTGCGTTGACCTTGAGTGTGTAGACTTGTGTTGACCACATTGAGTGTGTAGACTTGCGTTGACACATTGAGTGTGTAGACTTGCGTTGACACATTGAGTGTGTAGACTTGCGTTGACACATTGAGTGTGTAGACTTGCGTTGACACCATTGAGCGTGTAGACTTGCGTTGACACAGTGAGTGGGTAGACTTGCGTTGACACATTGAGTGTGTAGCCTGGTTGACACATTAGAGTGTGTAGACCTTGCGTTGACACATTGAGTGTAGAATTGCGTTGACACATGAGTGGTCAGTAACTTGCGTTGACACATTGAGTGTGTAGACTTGCGTTGACACATTGAGTGTGTAGACTTGCGTTGACACATTGAGTGTGTAGACTTTGCGTTGACACATTGAGTGTGTAGACTTGCGTTGACACTTGAGTGTGTAGACTTGCGTTGACACATTGAGTGTGTAGACTTGCGTTGACACATTGAGTGTGTAGACTTGCGTTGACACA
>NW_026891321.1:0-32549 GCF_015708825.2 Lethenteron reissneri | reverse complement strand
AGAGATCCACAGACTCGCCACACAGAGACCCACAGACTCACCACACAGAGACCCACAGACTCACCACACAGAGACCCACAGACTCACCACTCAGAGACCCACAGACTCACCACACAGAGACCCACAGACTCACCACACAGAGACCCATAGACTCACCACACAGAGACCCACAGATCACACCAACTAAGAGACCCACAGACTCACCACACAGAGACCCACAGACTCACCATACAGAGACCCATAGACTCACCACACAGAGACCCACACACTCACCACACAGAGACCCACAGACTCACCACACAGAGACCCACAGACTCACCACACAGAGACCCACAGACTCACCACACAGAGACCCACAGACTCACCACACAGAGACCCACAGACTCACCAACAGACACCCACAGACTCACCACACAGAGACCCACAGACTCACCACAGAGACCCACAGACTCACCACACAGACCCATAGACTCACCACACAGAGACCCACAGACTCACACACAGAGACCCACAGACTCACCACACAGAGACCCATAGACTCACCACACAGAGACCCACAGACTCACCACACAGAGACCCACAGACTCACCACACAGAGACCCACAGACTCACCACACAGAGACCCACAGACTCACCACACAGAGACCCACAGACTCACCACACAGAGACCCACAGACTCACCACACAGAGACCCATAGACTTACCACACAGAGACCCATAGACTCACCACACAGAGACCCACAGACTCACCACACAGAGACCCATAGACTCACCACACAGAGACCCACAGACTCACCACACAGAGACCCACAGACTCACCACACAGAGACCCACAGACTCACCACACAGAGACCCACAGACTCACCACACAGAGACCCATAGACTCACCACACAGAGACCCATAGACTCACCACACAGAGACCCATAGACCCATCACACAGAGACCCATAGACTCACCACACAGACCCATAGACCCATCACACAGAGACCCACAGACTCAACACAGGCCATTGGAACGTTGGTAACGATCAGGAACATGCCGTGACAAAACAAGGAAGTCTGAAATATGCTGGGTGTAAATCAGCACATCAAATTAAATCCGCAGGGGAGGGAAAGAAAGGCCCCAAGCATGCGACACTCGGCCGAGAGAGTGGGGAGAGAGAGAGGAAGAGACTTTTCACGACTTTATTTCCACTAAAACATGAAAAAAAAAACCATTACAGGAAAACACGTAAATTGTGAATCAACAAAACATCAAACTCTTAACAGCTGTGTGTGCATGAACTACACACGGCACAGGGATAGAGGCTGTGCAAACGAGGCGGTGCACGGACATCTCCGTGTGTAGCAAAGTCGCTACGCTAAAGGGTTTTTCTATTTGATAAACAATCAAATGTTTTGACACGGGAATGCGACGTGAACAAGATACGTTTTTCTCCCCGACATTTTCAAAACGAAATGGCGTTGACGCGTCAAACACCTGAAATAATTTTTTTTTACGGATTCAGTTGTCGGTTTTCATTAAAGTGTAATGACAGGGTGACACCTGGTAATGTCACAGGGTGGGTCAGTTGGTGGGTGGGTGGGTGGGTGAGTGGGTGGGTGAGTTGGTGAGTGGGTGGGTGAGTTGGTGAGTGGGTGGGTGAGTTGGTGAGTGGGTGAGTGAGTTGATGAGTGGGTGGTTGAGTGGGTGGGTGAGTTGGTGGGTGAGTTGGTGAGTGGATTGGTCAGTTGGTGAGTGGATGGGTGAGTGGGTGGGTGAGTGGGTGGTTGAGTTGGTGAGTGGGTGGGTGAGTTGATGAGTGGGTGGGTGAGTGGTGTGGGTGGGTGAGTTGATGAGTGGGTGGGTGAGTTGGTGAGTGGATGGGTCAGTTGGTGAGTGGGTGGGTGAGTTGGTGAGTGGGTGGGTGAGTGGGTGGGTGAGTTGGTGAGTGGGTGAGTGAGTTGATGAGTGGGTGGGTGGGTACGGGTAGGCCGTGAGTCACTGGTGAGTCACCGTTTGTCACTCATTTCCCAACGTCTTGTCTCTTCTCACAATTCAAGTTCCTAGAATCAACCCACCCGCGCCTGCAACGTGGCTTCATCCCAGAGGTCGCAATCGGGTACCTGATACTCGTACCCTACCCGATACCCGGCTGGGTACGGGTAGCCGGGTATCGGGTAGGGTACAGGTACAGCTACCCGTTTGCGACCTCTGGCGTGCCGGCAACGTGAACATGTCGAGTGAGCGGCCGGGCAATTTGCAGTTTGACGGTGAACACCGCAACGGACGTGAGGTTCAGAGCGAACGCCAAGCGGTAGGACACCGTCCGCGGTCTGACGAACGCCGCCGCGATGGTCACGCGGCACTACGGATACGCCGAGAGGTTCTGGACGGGGCGGCCGGGAGGCGACGTCGCGACGGGGGCCTGGGCCCCCCCCTCCGGCGGGTTCGCATCGCTGATGATTCGTAGAGGAGCTCGCTCGCAACTTCGCGCGCCTCCCTCCACGCTGGCGCTCAGGACCTGCGGGGAAGAAGCCGCCGCCTTCCCGCATCATCCCGGGAATGAAGACCTTGTAGAGGAAGGCCCAGGGTGCCGTCGCCCGGCTCCACGGCGCGTGCCAGCTGGAAGGTCGCCCAAGCCGACGCCGATGCTCCGTAGCAGCAGCTGCAGACGTGTTCTCGCCACGGACAAGATGGCCGCCTCCGGCAGCGCCTCGAGACCGATGGGCCACGGGATGCGGGTGGTGAGGTGCCCGTCGCAGCCCGCGTGAGCGCCGCCAGCCCACAAACAGGCTGCTGCGCAAGGCCTTGTCGGCGCCGGTGCACTCCGGCACCGCCACCGCCACTCCTCCTCGTCTTCCGTTGCCACCGGGCTGCCACCGCGGCCGCCGCCGCCGCCGTGTCCACCTCCGGGATGGCCCAGTCCCACTTGACGGTGCGGCCCCAGAGCTGGAAAGGAATTGAAGCAGCTTCTTCCGTGCAAGGACGGGCCGCGCGATGGCTCTCGTATTCGACGAGCGCGTAGCCTCGGTCGGGGCTTCTGTCGTAGCGACAGAAGCGCGTCTTGACGTCCACGACGCCCTCCGTGACGCCGCTCATCGCCGCCATCACCTGCGCCCGCGTCTTGTCCTTCGGCAGCCCCCCGACGAAGAGGCGGCGGTTGTCGACGCTCACGCGAACCGTGATGCGGTGCCCGGGACGGATCTCCAAGTCGTGGAGTCTCCTGACGGCGTCCGCGGCTTGGGAGCGCGTCGCGAAGGTGGCGAACCCGTAGCCGCGGTTCTCTCCGTGGTACGTCATCATGAGGCGCAGCTGGTACAGCTTCCCCACCGCCTCCAGCACGGGCACCAGCTCGTCCTCGTACAGGTCGCGCGGGATCCTGGCCAGGAACACCTCGCAGCCGCGGGCGGGAGGGGGGCCCTGCCAGTCGGGCGGCGGTCCCAGCTTCCTCTGTCCGTTCTCCTGCACGACGTTGTAGCCCGTGCGCAACACGAGGTCCAGCAGGTCCCTCTCCACGCAGCTCATGATGCCGAGCACCGGCGGCTTGCCCACGGTGGCGGTGACGACGGGGCAGCGGCTTGGGGCCCGGTGGAGCCCTCGACACTCGGCGCAGAAGCCTCGTGCCGACAAAACAACGGGGGGTTGGGGGTGGGAATGAACTCCCGAAAAGCCAAATCCCCGGCGGGAACTCGCTCGGCCCAAACCTACAGGCCCAGCAGTGGAGAGAGAGAGAGAGAGTGGAGAGAGAGACGCGTTGAAGCAGAGCTCCCTTTGTAAACTCGGAAAATCATAATAGACTGAAAAGAGAAACCCAAGAAACTGTGTCCTGACTGTTTGACCGCCATGTATTACACCACTGGTGCACACACTTGTTGTTGTTCTGCAGTGAGGTATTCCAACGGTTGTAAGGTAATGTTGGGGTGCTGCTGATTCCAAAATCTGGCATCAGTTTTTGTCTATCACGTCAGGTTTTGAGATATCAAATATTGCATTTTCAATAAAACTGCGGAAGAAAAATATTAAATGAATGTGGATATCTACATAAAATGATATTATAAACACACCATCCTAAAAATACAGCACCGTATTTTAACACTAAAGCAGTCACTGACTCGCAACAACTTGCAATCATAAGTGACAGAGTCAATTTCGGGTAAAATCAATGAAAATGGGGTATGCCGATAGCATAAAAATGAGATGTGATAGAGCAAATCTGAGATCATATTTGGAATCAGCACCCTGAAATTAGTCTAAACAGCTGCAAAAGTCGCTCACACTCTCACCCACTCACTTTCTCACCTACCCACACACTCACCCACCCACACACTCACCCATTCACTCACCCACATGCCCACTCACTCAGCCACTCACTCTCTCACCCACTCACTCACCCAATCACTCACCCAGTCGCTCACACACTCACCCACTCACTCTCTCACCTACCCACCCACTCACCCAATCACTCACCCAGTCGCTCACACTCACCCACTTACTCTCTCACCTACCCACGCACTCACCCACCCACACACTCACCCATTCACTCACCCACATGCCCACTCACTCAGCCACTCTCTCACTCTCTCACCCAATCACTCACCCAGTCGCTCACACACTCTCCCACTCTCTCACCTACCCACACACTCACCCACCCACACATTCACCCATTCACTCACTCACATTCCCACTCACTCAGCCACTCACCCACTCACTCACCCAATCACTCACCCAGTCGTTCACACTCTCACCTTACACTCACCTCACCTAACCCACCTGTTCACACACACACTCACCCACTCACCTGTTCACGCAGCCACTCACAACAACAACAACCACTTAGTGGCAGTGGGGGTTCCCAGCCCCTCCACCTGCAATTAATTAGCCGCTGCTAATTAATTGCAGCGCTGCTGTGCCAGGTCACGTGACAGACCCAGCAGGTGCTATGGGTTGGCTGCTGTGCCAGGCTAGGTGCAGGAGGAGGTCACGTGACAAGCCCAGCACGTGCTGTGAGTTGGCTGCTGTGCCAGGCTAGGTGCATGAGGTCACGTGACAGACCCAGAAGGTGCTATGGGTTGGCTGCTGTGCCAGGCTAGGTGCATGAGGTCACGTGACAAACGCAGCAGGTGCTATGGGTTGACTACTGTGCCAGGCTAGGTACATGAGGTCACGTGACAGACCCAGCAGGTGCTGTGGGTTGGTTGATGTGCCAGGCTAGGTGCATGAGGAGGTCACGTGACAGACACAGCAGGTACTATGGGTTGGCTGCTGTGCCAGGCTAGGTGCATGAGGAGTTCACGTGACAGACACAGCAGGTGCTATGGGTTGGCTGCTGTGCCAGGCTAGGTGCATGAGGAGGTCACGGGACAGACCCAGCAGGTGCCATGGGTTGACTGCTGTGCCAGGCTAGGTGCATGAGGAGGTCACGTGACAGACCTAGCAGGTGCCGTGGGTTGACTGCTGTGCCAGGCTAGGTGCATGAGGAGGTCACGGGACAGACCCAGCAGGTGCCGTGGGTTGACTGCTGTGCCAGGCTAGGTGCATGAGGAGGTGGTCACGGGACAGACCCAGCAGGTGCCATGGGTTGACTGCTGTCCCAGGCTAGGTTCATGAGGAGGTCACGTGACAGACTCAGCAGGTGCCGTGGGTTGACTGCTGTGCCAGGCTAGGTGCATGAGGTCAAAGAGACAGACCCAGCAGGTGCCGTGGATTGACTGCTGTGCCAGGCTAGGTGCATGAGGAGATCACGGGACAGACCCAGCAGGTGCCGTGGGTTGACTGCTGTGCCAGGCTAGGTGCATGAGGTCACGGGACAGACCCAGCAGGTGCCGTGGGTTGACTGCTGTGCCAGGCTAGGTGCATGAGGAGGTCACGGGACAGACCCAGCAGGTACCGTGGGTTGACTGCTGTGCCAGGCTAGGTGCATGAGGTCACGGGACAGATGCAGCAGGTGTCGTGGGTTGACTGCTGTGCCAGGCTAAGTGCATGAGGAGGTCACGGGACAGACCCAGCAGGTGTCGTGGGTTGACTGCTGTGCCAGGCTAGGTGCATGAGGAGGTCACGAGATAGACCCAGCAGGTGTCGTGGGTTGACTGCTGTGGCCAGGCTAGGTGCATGAGGTCACAGAGACAGGACCCAGCAGGTGCAGTGGGTTGACTGCTGTGCCAGGCTAGGTGCATGAGGAGGAGGTCACGGGACAGACCCAGCAGGTGCCGTGGGTTGACTGCTGTGCCAGGCTAGGTGCATGAGGAGGAGGGTCACGGGACAGACCCAGCAGGTGCCGTGGGTTGACTGCTGTGCCAGGCTAGGTGCATGAGGAGGAGGTCACGGGACAGACCCAGCAGGTGCCGTGGGTTGACTGCTGTGCCAGGCTAGGTGCATGAGGAGGAGGTCACGGGACAGACCCAGCAGGTGCCGTGGGTTGACTGCTGTGCCAGGCTAGGTTGCATGAGGAGGAGGTCACGGGACAGACCCAGCAGGTGCCGTGGGTTGACTGCTGTGCCAGGCTAGGTGCATGAGGAGGAGGTCACGGGACAGACCCAGCAGGTGCCGTGGGTTGACTGCTGTGCCAGGCTAGGTGCATGAGGAGGGAGGTCACGGGACAGACCCAGCAGGTGCCAGTGGTTGACTGCTGTGCCAGGCTAGGTGCATGAGGAGGAGGTCACGGGACAGACCCAGCAGGTGCCACTGGTTGACTGCTGTGCCAGGCTAGGTGCATGAGGAGGAGGTCACGGGACAGACCCAGCAGGTGCCGTGGGTTGACTGCTGTGCCAGGCTAGGTGCATGAGGAGGAGGTCACGGGACAGACCCAGCAGGTGCCGTGGGTTGACTGCTGTGCCAGGCTAGGTGCATGAGGAGGAGGTCACGGGACAGACCCAGCAGGTGCCGTGGGTTGACTGCTGTGCCAGGCTAGGTGCATGAGGAGGAGGTCACGGGACAGACCCAGCAGGTGCCGTGGGTTGACTGCTGTGCCAGGCTAGGTGCATGAGGAGGAGGTCACGGGACAGACCCAGCAGGTGCCGTGGGTTGACTGCTGTGCCAGGCTAGGTGCATGAGGAGGAGGTCACGGGACAGACCAGCAGGTGCCGTGGGTTGACTGCTGTGCCAGGCTAGGTGCATGAGGAGGAGGTCACGGGACAGACCCAGCAGGTGCCATGGGTTGACTGCTGTGCCAGGCTAGGTGCATGAGGAGGAGGTCACGGGACAGACCCAGCAGGTGCCGTGGGTTGACTGCTGTGCCAGGCTAGGTGCATGAGGAGGAGGTCACGGGACAGACCCAGCAGGTGCCGTGGGTTGACTGCTGTGCCAGGCTAGGTGCATGAGGAGGAGGTCACGGGACAGACCCAGCAGGTGCCGTGGGTTGACTGCTGTGCCAGGCTAGGTGCATGAGGAGGAAGTCACGGGACAGACCCAGCAGGTGCCGTGGGTTGACTGCTGTGCCAGGCTAGGTGCATGAGGAGGAGGTCACGGGACAGACCCAGCAGGTGCCGTGGGTTGACTGCTGTGCCAGGCTAGGTGCATGAGGAGGAGGGCACGGGACAGACCCAGCAGGTGCCGTGGGTTGACTGCTGTGCCAGGCTAGGTGCATGAGGAGGAGGTCACGGGACAGACCCAGCAGGTGCCGTGGGTTGACTGCTGTGCCAGGCTAGGTGCATGAGGAGGAGGTCACGGGACAGACCCAGCAGGTGCCGTGGGTTGACTGCTGTGCCAGGCTAGGTATCCTTGTGGTATCCTGCTCTGACCTCTGTGGCCATGACAACCATTTCCCCCCCTCCGTTGCAGAAGAGGCCCAGAGGTGCAGTGTCAGCGCCACACACAGAGCTCAGAGAAAGTGCTGTGACGAAGATTTAACAACTCTGGGCTTCCAAAGTGCAATGTGAGGATATATCCGGGACGCTGACGGATCACAACTCGTCACGACGATTGGCTCTGCAGGTCCTGACGAGTCAGGGGCGTGGTCCCGGGAGCCTACGATGGAGTCTAGAAGATTCCATAGAGGCTAACCAGGATTGGTGGAAAGGTACCACGTGACCCGGGTATTAAATAGGGGTGGAGACAAACAACGCGTGGTCAGAACTGGAACGAACGGAGGGAGAGGCCACGCTGGAGCGGGGTCCAGGCTGTACCACGTGGTCCAGGCTGTACCACGTGGTCCAGGCTGCCACGTGGTCCAGGCTGTACCACGTGGTCCAGGCTGTACCACGTGGTCCAGGCTGTACCACGTGTCCAGGCTGTACCACGTGGTCCAGCCTGGACCACGTGGTCCAGGCTGTACCACGTGGTCCAGGCTGTACCACGTGGTCCAGCCTGGACCACGTGGTCCAGCCTGCCACGTGGTACAGCCTGCCACGTGGTACAGCCTGGACCACGTGGTACAGCCTGGACCACGTGGTCCAGGCTGTACCACGTGGTCCAGGCTGCCACGTGGCTGCGCCTGAGTCTCTATCCCTCTCACGCTGCCTGTCAGCAGCGTGGAGGAGTGTTGTAAAGAAAGACAAATAAAGACCGGATTCCAAAAGTCGCCTCCACGACCTTTATTACAGATGCATGATTTAAAGCAATTTTTTACCAGCAATAGCAGCAGTAACAACAGCAGTAGCAGCAGTAGTAGCCGTAGCAGCAGTAGCAGCAGTAGTAGCAGCAGCAGTAGCAGCAGCAGTAGCAGCAGTAGCAGCAGTAGTAGCAGCAGCAGTAGCAGCATCAGTAGCAGCAGCAGTAGCAGCAGCAGTAGTAGCAGCAGTAGTAGCAGCAGCAGTAGCAGCAGTAGTAGCAGCAGCAGTAGCAGCAGCAGTAGCAGCAGCAGCAGCAGCAGTAGCAGCAGTAGCAACAGCAGTAGCAGCAGTAGCAGCAGTAGTAGCAGCAGCAGTAGCAGCATCAGTAGCAGCAGCAGTAGCAGCAGCAGTAGTAGCAGCAGTAGTAGCAGCAGCAGTAGCAGCAGTAGTAGCAGCAGCAGTAGCAGCAGCAGGAGTAGCAGCAGTAGCAGCAGTAGCAACAGCAGCAGTAGCAGCAGCAGCAGTAGCAGCGGCAGTAGCAGCAGCAGTAGCAGCAGCAGCAGTAGCAGCAGCAGGAGTAGCAGCAGTAGCAGCAGTAGCACAGCAGCAGTAGCAGCAGCAGCAGCGGCAGTAGCAGCAGTAGCAGCAGCAGCAGTAGCAGCAGCAGCAGTAGCAGCAGCAGCAGTAACAGCAGCAGCAGTAGCAGCAGCAGCAGTAGCAGCAGCAGCGTAGGCCTCTAGCACTGCAAACGCGACGTCTCCGCCATCCCCGCAACCTCCACTCTGTCTCCACACCGACCGGCGGGCCGCTCACCCGCCCGGCACAAGCCCTCGCCCGGGTACCCGATACCCGGCTACCCGTACCCTACCCGATACCCGTACCCTACCCGATACCCGTACCCTACCTGATACCCGTACCCTACCCTACCCGATACCGTACCCTACCCGTACCCTACCTGATACCCGTACCCTACCCGTACCCTACCCGTACCCGCACCCTACCCGATACCCGTACCCTACCTGATACCCGTACCCTACCTGATACCCGTACCCTACCCGTACCCGTACCCTACCCGATACCCGTACCCTACCCGTACCCTACCCGATACCCGTACCCTACCCGATACCCGTACCCTACCTGATACCTGTACCCTACCCGACACCCGTACCCTACCCGATACCCGTACCCTACCCGATACCCGTACCCTACCTGATACCCGTACCCTACCTGATACCCGTACCCTACCCGACACCCGTACCCTACCCGACACCCGTACCCTACCCGATACCCGTACCCTACCCGATACCCGGCTACCCGTACCCGGCCGGGTACAGGTACCCGTTTTCGACCCTGGTGCGGCCGGGTATGGGTAGGCCGTGAGTCACTGGTGAGTCACCGTTTGTCACTCATTTCCCAAGGTCTTGACTCTTCTCACAATTCAAGTTCCTAGAATCAACCCACCCGCGCCTGCAACGTGGCTTCATCCCAGAGGTCGCAATCGGGTACCCGTACCCTACCCGTACCCGGCCGGGTAGGGTACGGGTACGGGTAGGGTACCCGTTTGCGACCCTGGTGCGGCCGGGTACGGGTATGGGTAAGGAGTCAAAACCCGTTTGCGACCTCTGGCGACGGGGTCACGAGCGACGGGGTCACGAGCGACGGGGTCACGAGCGACGTAGTTTTCCTGCGCGGAGGTGGCGGGAGTCGGAGAGAGGTCACGTGACCACTGGGGGTAGGGGGGGGGCGGAAGGTGGACAGGGATAGAGGGGGGGGCGGTCTCACCGATGGTCATCACTCCACAACGTTAAATCAACACCTGACGGGTGGGGTGAGTCTGTGTGTGTGTGGTGAGTCTGTGTGTGTGTGTGGTAAGTCTGTGTGTGTGTGGGGTGTGTCTGTGTGTGTGCATGGGGTGAGTCTGTGTGTGTGTGGTGAGTCTGTGTGTGTGTGTGGTGAGTCTGTGTGTGTGTGGGGTGTGTCTGTGTGTGTGCATGGGGTGAGTCTGTGTGTGTGTGGTGAGTCTGTGTGTGTGTGTGGTGAGTCTGTGTGTGTGTGGGGTGTGTCTGTGTGTGTGTGTGGGGTGAGTCTGTGTGTGTGTGGTGAGTCTGTGTGTGTGTGGGGTGAGTCTGTGTGTGTGGTGAGTCTGTGTGTGTGTGGTGAGTCTGTGTGTGTGTGGTGAGTTTGTGTGTGTGTGGTGAGTCTGTATGTGCATGGGGTGAGTCTGTGTGTGTGTGGTGAGTCTGTGTGTGTGTGGTGGGGTGAGTCTGTGTGTGTGGTGAGTCTGTGTGTGTGTGTGGGGTGAGTCTGTGTGTGTGTGTGGTGAGTCTGTGTGTGTGTGGTGAGTCTGTGTGTGTGTGGTGAGTCTGTGTGTGTGGTGGGGTGAGTCTGTGTGTGTGTGGTGAGTCTATGTGTGTGTGTGGTGAGTCTTTGTGTGTGGTGGGGTGAGTCTGTGTGTGTGGTGAGTCTGTGTGTGTGTGGTGAGTCTGTGTGTGTGGTGGGGTGAGTCTGTGTGTGTGTGGTGAGTCTGTGTGTGTGTGTGGTGAGTCTGTGTGTGTGTGGGGTGTGTCTGTGTGTGTGCATGGGGTGAGTCTGTGTGTGTGTGGTGAGTCTGTGTGTGTGTGTGTGGGGTGAGTCTGTGTGTGTGTGGTGAGTTTGTGTGTGTGTGTGGGGTGAGTCTGTGTGTGTGTGGTGAGTTTGTGTGTGTGTGTGGTGAGTCTGTATGTGCATGGGGTGAGTCTGTGTGTGTGTGGTGAGTCTGTGTGTGTGTGGTGGGGTGAGTCTGTGTGTGTGTGTGTGGTGAGTCTGTGTGTGTGTGTGGGGTGAGTCTGTGTGTGTGTGTGGTGAGTCTGTGTGTGTGTGGTGAGTTTGTGTGTGTGTGGTGAGTCTGTGTGTGTGGTGGGGTGAGTCTGTGTGTGTGTGGTGAGTCTGTGTGTGTGTGGTGAGTCTGTGTGTGTGTGTGGTGAGTATTTGTGTGTGGTGGGGTGAGTCTGTGTGTGTGGTGGGAGTCTGTGTGTGTGTGGTGAGTTTGTGTGTGTGTGGTGAGTCTGTGTGTGCATGGGGTGAGTCTGTGTGTGTGTGGTGAGTCTTTGTGTGTGGTGGGGTGAGTCTGTGTGTGTGGTGAGTCTGTGTGTGTGTGGTGAGTTTGTGGTGTGTGTGGTGAGTCTGTGTGTGTGTGGTGAGTCTGTGTGTGTGTGGTGGGGTGAGTCTGTGTGTGTGTGGTGAGTCTGTGTGTGTGTGGTGGGGTGAGTCTGTGTGTGTGTGGGATGTGTCTGTGTGTGTGCATGGGGTGAGTCTGTGTGTGGTGAGTCTGTGTGTGTTTGGGACATGTCTGTGTGTGTGCATGGGGTGAGTCTGTGTGTGTGTGGTGGGGTGAGTCTGTGTGTGTGTGGGATGTGTCTGTGTGTGTGCATGGGGTGAGTCTGTGTGTGGTGAGTCTGTGTGTGTTTGGGATGTGTCTGTGTGTGTGTGTGGGGTGAGTCTGTGTGTGTGGGTGAGTCTGTGTGTGTGTGGTGGGGTGAGTCTGTGTGTGTGTGGGATGTGTCTGAGTGTGTGTGTGGGGTGAGTCTGTGTGTGTGTGGTGAGTCTGTGTGTGTGTGGTGGGGTGAGTCTGTGTGTGTGTGGGATGTGTCTGTGTGTGTGCATGGGGTGAGTCTGTGTGTGGTGAGTCTGTGTGTGTTTGGGATGTGTCTGTGTGTGTGCATGGGGTGAGTCTGTGTGTGGGGTGAGTCTGTGTGTGTGTGGTGAGTCTGTGTGTGTGTGGTGGGGTGAGTCTGTGTGTGTGGTGGGGTGTGTCTGTGTGTGTGTGTGGGGTGAGTCTGTGTGTGTGGGGTGAGTCTGTGTGTGTGGTGAGTCTGTGTGTGTGTGTGGGGTGAGTCTGTGTGTGTGGTGGAGTGAGTCTGTGTGTGTGTGGTGAGTATGTGTGTGTGGTGAGTCTGTGTGTGTGTGGTGAGTCTGTTTGTGTGTGTGTGTCCAGCAAAACAACCCCCTACCTCCTCGCGGTGCCGGATGGGCAACTCTGTCGTGGACAGTGCTGTGGGGGGCGGGCCAATTCCGATTGGCCCTCTCCCCTCATGGCATCTGTGACCCCCACAGTGGCTAAACGGGGGCTCTGGACGGGTGCGAGGGGCTGGTAACCCCTCCACCTTCAATGAACTACCACTAAACTACGACTTAAATATGTAACCAATAAGCTTGTGCCGGAGGCCCCGGGGGAACAGGCGTCTATGACGTCTCCTGGCCAAAACCCCAATTGGCGGAGCCAGGAGATTGAATCTTTACCCGCGGGGCTCCTCCAGAAACAATGAAAAGCCACTTCGTGTGGCCACGTGGAATGTTCGAACGCTCACTGCAGAGGAGAGGCTGCCACTCCTCTGTTGGGAGCTGGACCGGTACCAGCCTGGATCTCTGTGGCATTCAGGAGGTCCGGTGGACCGGTTCTGGCTCCTGCCACCATGATGGGTGGACAGTCCTCCGTTCGGGGCAGGAGACTGCCAAACAACAAGGTGTGGCTCTTCCTATGAACAAAATAATGAAGGGGGCGTGGGAGCGTGGCGGTGAGGTGTGGGAAGCTGTGAGCCCCAGGCTACTTTGGGCTTGCCTTCCCATCAACAAGAGGGATGCAGGCAAAGCCGATGAGTCAGATGCCTTCTATGACCTCCTGTCACAGGTGCTGGCTAAAGTGGCCCCTCGGGACAGAGTCATCTTGTTGGGTGACTTCAATACCCGAGTTGGTCATGATGCTGGCACCTGGTCTGGAGTGATTGGAGAGCATGGGCCAGATCAGCTCAAGGAGGCCTAGATTTTTGTGCAGACCATGGGCTTGTAATTACCAACACGCTGTTCCGGCATCGGCGCATCCACACAACATCATGGATACATGCTGGGTTCAAGCAAGAACATCTGCTGGACTACATAGTGACAGACCAGCGGATGCGAGCCCATGTCCTTGACACCAAGACCTACCGTGGAGCTGATCTGCCCTCTGACCAACGACTAGGCATCTGTAAGATGCGCCTGCCATTCTTCCACTCCGGTGGTGGGTGTACACCCTGGACCCCATTCCAACCCAAAGTGGCCTGGTCTGAATTAGCTGATGAAAGTTGCAAGCGAGAATTTTATCATCGCTTGCGGCTGGGGTTGCCATCGTCCCCCACTCCTCTTGATGTCGAGGGTAAATGGGCGAGGTTTAGGACTGTGACTCATGCAGCTACAATGGTTGCTTTGGGTACGCGGTCCAGACCTCCCCAGAGACCCTGGCTGACAGAGGAGGTGTTCAGGATAGTTGAGAAAAAGCGACAGGCCCACTCTCATCGGCTACAGCATCCCACGTCAAAGAATGAGGAGGCTTACCGCAGCCTTCGCTCGGAGGTTCAGAGAACCGTAAGGCGCTGCAAGGATGGGTGGTGGTCGTGGGTTGCTGAGAAGATGGAGTCTGCCTCAGTGGCCCGCGATCACAAATCCCTATTTAACTCCATCAAAAAAGTAACTTGCAGCACCACACCTATTACCATCCTTAGGGGAAAAAAACGGTGATCCAATCTCTGACCCTCAGGAACAGGTTAGCAGATTTTCTGAGCATTTATGTAAGGTCCTGGGGGAGGGGAACTCCCTCAGCCAGGAAAACATCATGGCACAAAGTGGGGATGACCCTGCTGAGGCTGCGGTGCCTCAAATATTGGAAGAAGTCACCCCCTGTGAGTGACTGGCTGAGGTGCCATCTGTTGAGGAAGTACTGCAGGCGATCCGGAGTCTGAGACCAGGAAAGGCACCGGGCAGAGATGATCTCCCAAGCGAAATGCTGAGGGAGGGTGGCGTTTATGCACAGACTGCCCTATATGACATCATAACAACAGTCTGGACTACTGGACGGGTTCCGCAGGATTGGAAGGATGCCTGGTGGTCCCCCTCTTTAAGAAGGGGGACCGCACAGACTGTAACAACTACAGGGGCATCTCACTCCTCAGTGTGCCGGGAAAGGTCCTGGCAAGGATTATTCAATATTGCCTTGCCAGGCACGCTGAAGAGAGGCTTGCGGAGCCCCAATGCGGTTTCAGGAAAGGGCGGTCCTGCACAGATGCCATATTTTCTGTCCATCTGCTACAGCAGAGGTATAGGGAATTTCAACCAAACCTACATCTCTGCTTTATTGACCTGGTCAAGGCCTATGGTACCATCAGTAGGCCTGGGCTCTGGGTTGTTCTTCGTGTTTTCGGAGTCCCTGACCTTCTGCTCACGATCATTAAGGACCTTCATGATGGTGAGCGGGCCCGGGTAAAACTACGTGGCCGGGAGACAGAGCCTTTCCCTGTACACCTTGGGGTGCGACAGGGATGTCCTCTGGCTCCCACATTATTTAACATCTATTTTGACCACGTAGTGCGTGAAGCTTTCAATATCTGTACCGGGGGAATTTCCATTTGGTACAGATATAATGGGAGGCTGATCGATCGAGCTGAGTGGACTTGCCGATGACCGGTACCAGCGGTGTCAAGATCGGCCTCTGTGGAGGATGCTCGTGAAGGACGCTACTGGGCAGTTGGAGGCAGTCGCCCTCCAACAACAACGGAGGGCGGAGGAGCGACGCTCACAACAATGAGCAGGGCGCCGGGTGGCTAAAGCACAGCAAGTTGGCACAGTAGGGGGCACAGGTGGTGCATCAGCCACTCGTCTCAGTCATCTCAGTCAGTCAACCCGTGACACCTGGGTCTGCCCCGTGACCTCCTGCCAGCGGGCATTCGACACTTCACGTGGCCTCAAGGTGGACATGGCCTGGCACAAGCGTCGTGGTGACGTCACTGCCACTTAGTGGCGAATGGCGGTTATTGTTGTTGTTGTGTAATTGTGTGTGTGTGTGTGGTGTGTGTGTGTGTGGTGTGTGTGTGGTGTGTGTATGTGTGGTGTGTGTGTGTATGTGTGTGTGGTGTGTGTGTGTGTATGTGTGTGTGGTGTGTGTGGTGTGTGTATGTGTGTGTGGTGGTGTATGTGTGTGGTGTGTGGTGGTGTGTGTGTGTGGTGTGTGTGTGTGGTGTGTGGTGGTGTGTGTGTGTGGTGTGTGTGTGTGGTGTGTGTGTGGTGTGTGTATGTGTGTGTGGTGGTGTATGTGTGTGGTGTGTGGTGGTGTGTGTGTGTGGTGTGTGTGTGTGTGTGTGGTGTGTGTGTGTGGTGTGTGTGTGTGGTGTGTGTATGTGTGTGTGGTGGTGTGTGTGTATGGTGTGTGCGTGGTGTGGTGTATGTGTGTGGTGTGTGTGTGTGGTGTGTGTGTATGTGTGTGGTGTGTGTGGTGTGTGTGGTGTATGTGCGTGGTGTGTGTATGTGTGTGTGGTGGTGTATGTGTGTGTGTGGTGTGTGTGCGTGGTGTGTGTGCGTGGTGTGTGTGTGTATGTGTGCGTGGTGTGGTGTATGTGTGTGTGGTGTGTGTGTGTGTATGTGTGTGTGGTGTGTGTGGTGTGTGTATGTGTGGTGTGTGGTGTGTGTGTGTGTGTGGTGTGTGTGTGTGGTGTGTGTGTGTGGTGTGTGTGGTGTGTGGTGTGTGTGTGTGGTGTGTGTGTGTGTGGTGTGTGGTGTGTGTGTGTGTGTGTGTGTGTGTGGGTGTGTGGTGTGTGGTGTGTGTGTGTGTGGTGTGTGTGGTGTGTATGTGGTGTGTATGTGTGGTGTGTGTGTGTGGTGTGTGTGGTGTGTGTGGTGTGTGTGTGTGTGTGTGTGTGTGTGTGTGTGTGTGTGGTGTGTGTGTGTGGTGTGTGTGTGTGGTGTGTGTGTGGTGTGTGTGTGTGGTGTGTGGTGTGTGTGGTGTGTGTGTGTGGTGTGTGGTGTGTGTGTGTGTGGTGGTGTGTGTGTGTGGTGTGTGTGGTGTGTGTGGTGTGTGTGTGTGGTGTGTGTGTGTGGTGTGTGTTTGTGGTGTGTGTGTGTGGTGTGTGTGGTGTGTGGTGTGTGTGTGTGTGTGGTGTGGTGTGTGTGGTGTGTGTGTGTGGTGTGTGTGGTGTGTGGTGTGTGGTGTGTGTGTGGTGTGTGTGTGGTGTGTGTGTGTGGTGTGTGTGTGTGGTGTGTGTGTGTGGTGTGTGTGTGTGGTGTGTGGTGTGTGTGTGTGTGGTGGTGTGTGTGTGTGGTGTGTGTGGTGTGTGGTGTGTGTGTGTGTGTGGTGGTGTGTGTGTGTGGTGTGTGTGGTGTGTGTGTGTGTGGTGTGTGTCAACCAATGGGGCACCGCCACTCACCCGGCCGTCCTCCCTGGTGGCATTCTTCAGCCGCCACTCTTCCTCGTCCTCGTCCCAGTACGCTTCTAGCTGCTCACCGCACATCTCACACAGCTGACAACACACACACACACTCACTCACCCACTCACTCACACACACACTCACTCACACGCTCACTCACTCACACATTCACACACTCACTCACACACTCATTCACACACTCACTCACACACTCACTCACTCATACACACGCACACACTCACTCACTCACGCACACACTCACTCACACACACACACTCACTCACTCATACACACTCACTCACGCACACACTCACTCACACACACACACTCACACACTCACACAAACACTCACTCACACATTCACACTCACTCACACACTCATTCACACACACACTCACTCACACACACGCACACACACACTCACTCATACAACAACAACAACCGCTATTCGCCACTAGGTGGCGGTGACGTCACCACGACGCTTGTGCCAGGCCATGTGCACCTTGAGGAGGTCACGGGGCAGACCCAGCAGGTGCCACGGGTCGACTGACCGAGATGACTGGCTGATGCACCACCTGTGCCCCCTACTGTGCCAACTAGCTGTGCTTTAGCCACCCGGCGCTCCGCTCGTTGTTGTGAGCGTCGCTCCTCCGCCCTCCGTTGTTGTTGGAGGGTGACTGCCTCCAACTGCCCAGTAGCGTCCTTCACGAGCCTCCTCCACAGAGGCCGAACTTGACACCGCTGGTACCAGTCATCGGCAAGTCCACTCAGCTCCACGTCCTCCTGTACCACATCACTCCATCTCTTCTCTAGCCGTGCCGCGCCCGTCTAGCCCCCTCGATCCGGCCGAACAAAAGCTGTTTAGGCATGCGGTGGCTAGGCATGCGGGCTACATGACCCAGCCAACGCAGCCTTACCTGCCGGAGGAGCTCACCGATGGGACTTTGCCCAGATCTTTCAAGGACTTGTGAGCTCCTCACATAATCCAGCCTGGTTAAACCCAGGATGGATCGTAGGCAGGCCAGCCTAAATGTTTCCAACCGGCGAAGATGCTCCATTAGGAGGGTCCACGTTTCGCAAGCGTAGAGAAGGGAGGGAATGACTGTGGCCGAGAAGACCTGAAGTTTCGTGCGGAGCGACAGACCAGGTAGCTTCCACACAGCGTTACGCAACCGATGAAAAGATATTGCCGCTCGACTGATTCACACACTCACTCACACACTCACTCATACACACGTACAGGCACACACACAGACACACACGCACACACACTCACTCACACACGCAAACACTCACACACACGCACGCAGACACACAACGCACACGCAGACACACGCACACACAGACACGCAAACACACAGACACGCACGCACGCACGCAGACACACAACGCACACGCAGACACACGCACACACAGACACGCAAACACACACACTCACGCACGCACGCATGTAGAAACACAACGCACACGCAGACACACGCACACACAGACACGCAAACACACACACTCACGCACGCACACACACTCACTCACACATGCAAACAATCACACACGCAAACACTCACATGCAAACACACACGCACGCACACACACAACGCACACGCAGACACGCACACACAGACACGCAGACACACACACTCACGCACGCACGCAGACACACAACGCACACGCAGACACACGCACACACAGACAAGCAAACACACACACTCACACACGCACGCACACGCACGCACACGCAGACACACGCACACACAGACACGCAATCACACACACTCACGCACGCACGCAGACACACAACGCACACACAGACACGCAAACACACACACTCACACACGCACACACAACGTGCCAATCAAGAAGACGGCCAATGGACAACGGACGCCGTCGTCTGCCTCACCTCTTGGACGCTGGCGGTCCCCGCGGGGACGCTGGGGAACTCCTCGGCTTTGCCCCCCCCCCGCGTGGCCCCCCCCCTCGTGGCCCCCCCCCGCGTGGCCCCCCCCCTCGTGCCCCCCCCCCCTCGTCCAGAGGGACGGCGCCTCCTCCTGCGGCCGCTCCGGGAGGCGTTTCTCGGCGCCCCCATCGTGGGCGACACCCGGCGGCGTCTCGATCCACTCCTGCGGGGGGGCGGCGCCGTCCCGCGTCAGGTTGGCGGCGCGCTCGTGCCGGGCTAGGTGCACCCGCTCAGTCGCTCGTCCGTTCCCCCGCGCCGCCGATTGGCGCGGTCGACCGGGTAGGTAGGGCGCGAAAGAAGTTCAACTCGCGTCGTACGCAGTTGGCGAGCGACGTCGCGGGGAGACCCTGGGGGGCGCGGTGACGTCACGTCACCCGAGACGGTATTCAGGGGGAAGCCCGTGGCCTAGGAGGAGGGTTGTCGCTCCCGTGGGAGCCGGGAACGGGAGAGGCTGCAGGCTGGGGGCACAACGGGGTCGTACGCGTACCCGGCCGCACCAGGGTCACAAACGGGTACCCTTACCCGGCCGTACCCGTACCCTACCCGTACCCTACCCGGCCGGGTACGGGTTGGGTACGGGTATCGGGTACCCGATGCGACCTCTGGTATGAAGCCATGTTGCAGGCGCGGGTGGGTTGATTCTAGGAACTTGAATTGTGAGAAGAGACAAGACGTTGGGAAATGAGTGACACACGGTGACTCACAAGTGACTCACGGCCTACCCGTACCCGGTACAGGTAGGGGTAGCCGGGTAGGGTACGGGTAGGGTACGGGTATCGGGTAGGGTGCGGGTATCGGGTAGGGTACGGGTATCGGGTAGGGTACGGGTATCGGGTAGGGTACGGGTATCGGGTAGGGTGCGGGTATCGGGTAGGGTACGGGTACGGGTAGGGTGCGGGTATGGGGTAGGGTACGGGTATCGGGTACCCGGTTGCGACCTCTGCCCAGTACCATGTCCCCTGGGGAGCTATCAGCTAAGCCGGTGACCTGGTTAGGGGTAAGCGGTAACCTGGTTAGGGGTAACCTGGTTAGGGGTAACCTGGTTAGAGGTAAGCAGTAACCTGGTTAGGGGTAAGTGGTACACACGCGCACACGCAAACACACGTGCACACGGGCGGCGGTTCACCGCACGTCTCACGGCGTCGTGACGTCACGCAGCCTTCGAGCCCACAGCTCCCTCCTCCCCTCTAACACCGCCTCCTCGTGTCCCACGCGTCTCTCGTTCATCTCTCGGGCTTCCGACCCGCGAGGTTGCCTCCGTGACGTTGCAAACGGAGTGGGGACCCCGCACCCCCTGGCCACCACGGCGAGCGTGGGGAATGCACAGCGGTCAAGTGCTCTCACTCACGCAACGTCCATTCTCCACGTGGGAGGGGGAAAACCCGGAGGGCCACGGGAAAGAATCCACACACGACCACGGAGAGAGAGAGGGAGAGACACGCAGACTCCAAATACACGACGGAGCGTCAGGGTCGGGATAGAACCCACGACCTCCTGCGCACCAGGCGAGGTAGTCAACATCTCCGAGCCACAGAGCGAGCGAGTGAGCGAGCGCCGCTTACCGTGCAGGAGCGGTACCAGCGGCGGTGCGTGACCTCGCTGCCCGGGTCTTTGCTGTCGCGGTTGACGCGGTAGTGCCAGTCCAGGTGGTCGGCGTAGGCGCTCGCCTGGCGCCCCGTGAAGCGCAAGCTGCACGAGTGGCACTGGACACCCGAGTAGAGGCGCCGCACCGCGCCGCCGTGGCGCCTGTGCGCACGCACATGCACACACGCACACGCAGATATACACATGCGCACACACGCACACACACGCACGCACACGCGCACACACGCGCACACGCACACACACACACGCGGATGTACACACGCACACGTACACACGCACACACAGACACACGCACGTACACACGCACACACACGCGGATATACACACGCACACGTACACACGCACAACACACGCACACACACGCGGATATACACTCGCACACCGCGGATGTACACACGCACACACACACGGATATACACACGCACACACACACGCGGATGTACACACGCACACACGCACACACACGCGGATATACACACGCACACACACACGCGGATGTACACACGCACACAAAGATAAAGACAAAGATCCCCCGTATAGCCTGAACAGACTGTAGGGGCAAGTGCTGTTAGCGAGCACCTATGAAGGCCGGAACGGTACACGAGGGGGTGGGTGGCCAGCACCACGCCCGACCGCCTTTGTCTCCCTAGTGGCGATGTTTACACACCACACCAGGTACTCATTTAAGGCTGAGTCGACCTAGGGGAGGCCCAGGACCGGTTCAGATAATCGTCACTGGTGTTAGCCGTGAGCGGGAATCGAACCCGGGTCGCCAGGTTCATAGCGCAGCGCGCTAACCGCTACACTACCGCTCCCCACACACGCACACATACACACGTACACACGCACACACAGACAAACGCACACACACAACGCAGATATACACTCGCACACACACGCGGATATACACACGCACAGACACGCACACACGCACACACACACACACGCGGATATACACTCGCGCGCTCGCATATACTCACACACGCACACACACGCACACACACGCGGATATACACTCGCGCGCTCGCATATACTCACACACGCACACACACACGCACACACAAGACATCCTCATGGCAAGATCACCGCAGCGAGCGCTTTCAGACGCGCCTCCTGCCTCATGTGAGCAATCCACTGGAGTTGTCCACTTTTAAATCATCGCTGACTCACGCATTTCTTTAGAAATGCTTTTTGTGTTTTTTACTTTGTGATCCTTACCCCTCGGCATCTCCAATTAGCACGGTTGGCTACGAACACACTAACACCAATACCCCGCCATTCGCCACACAGCGACGGTGACATCACCACAGCGACCGTGCCAGGCCAGGTGCACGTTGAGGCCGCGTGAAGTGTCGAAGGCTCGCTGCTGGCAGAAGGTCTCGGGACAGAAACCTGTAGGTGCCACGGGTTGGCTGACTGAGATGACCGGTAGATGCACCACCAGCTGTAACCCCCCTGCTGTGCCAGGCTAGGTGCAGGAGGTCACAGGGCAGACCCAGCAGGTGCCATTGGTTGACTGACTGAGATGACCGGTAGATGCACCACCAGCTGTACCCTCCCTACTGTGCCAGGCTAGGTGCAGGAGGTCACGGGACAGACCCAGCAGGTGCCACGGGTTGGCTGACTGAGATGACCGGTAGATGCACCACCAGCTGTACCCCCCTGCTGTGCCAGGCTAGGTGCAGGAGGTCACGGGACAGACCCTGCAGGTGCCACGGGTTGGCTGACTGAGATGACCGGTAGATGCACCACCAGCTGTACCCCCCTGCTGTGCCAGGCTAGGTGCAGGAGGTCACGGGGCAGACCCTGCAGGTGCCACGGGTTGACTGACTGAGATGACTGGTAGATGCACCACCAGCTGTACCCCCCTACTGTGCCAGGCTAGGTGCAGGAGGTCACGGGACAGACCCTGCAGGTGCCACGGGTTGGCTGACTGAGATGACCGGTAGATGCACCACCAGCTGTACCCCCCTGCTGTGCCAGGCTAGGTGCAGGAGGTCACGGGACAGACCCTGCAGGTGCCACGGGTTGACTGACTGAGATGACCAGTAGATGCACCACCACCACCTGTACCCTCTGCTGTGCTAACTTTCTGCGTTTTAGCCGCCCGGCGCTCCGCTCGTTGTTGTGAGCGTCGCTCCTCCGCCCTCCGTCGTTGCTGGAGGGCGACTGCCTCCAACCGCCCGTCGTTGGTTCGATCCCGGCCCTGACGATGCCTGCCGCCGCCGCCGCCGCCGCTGCCGCTGCTGCTGCGTATTTGAACGTTCTCCCCGTGGTCTAGTGGAATTTTGTCTCGGGGTCGCTGCGTTTTTTTCCCCCCTTCCACGTTGAAAACCAACGTCGTCGTCAACGCGCTGTAAGTGCCCACGACGACGAGCCACTTCACCGGGCCATCGGTGGAGCGATGCTGACGCTCACCGCTTGAGGTCTTCGATGGCGAAGCCGGAGAGGTCCGGAATGTCGTCGTCGTCGTCCTCTGCGGATGCCTCCTCACCTCTGGTGGACGTCTCCTCCGTCGCGCCGCCAGCGTCGCTCCCGGCACGAGCGTCGTCTGTCGGCGAGAGAGAAACACGAGCGGAGCGGGGTCAGAGGGGGGGGGGAGGCGGCCATCGGTGAGCCCCCCCCCCATCCCTGTCCACCTTCCGCCCCTCCCCCTACCCCCAGTGGTCACGTGACCTCACTCCGACTCCCGCCACCTCCGCGCAGGAGAACTCCGTCGTTCGTGACCCCGTCGCTCGTGACCCCGTCGCTCGTGACCCCGTCGTTCGTGACCCCGTCGCTCGTGACCCCGTCGCCAGAGGTCGCAAACGGGTTTTGATTCCTTACCCGTACCCGTACCCGGCCGCACCAGGGTCGCAAACGGGTACCCTACCCGTACCCTACTCGTACCCTACCCGTACACGTACCCTACCCCGTACACGTACCCTACCCGTACCCTACCCGTACCCTACCCGTACCCTACCCGTACACGTACCCTACCCGTACACGTACCCTACCCGTACCCTACCCGGCCGGGTGCGGGTATCGGGTACCCGATTGCGACCTCTGGGATAAAGCCATGTTGCAGGCGCGGGTGGGTTGATTCTAGGAACTTGAACTGTGAGAAGAGACAAGATGTTGGGAAATGAGTGACAAACGGTTACTCACCAGTGACTCACGGCCTACCCGTACCCGGCCGCACCAGGGTCGCAAACGGGTACCTGTACCCGGCCGGGTACGGGTAGCCGGGTATCGGGTAGGGTAAGGGTATCGGGTACCCGGTTGCGACCTCTGCCGAGTACCCCAGGTCGGCACGACGACCTGGGGGTGTGGGGCTTCCATCTCCTCTCTCACCGGCCGTGCCGCCGACGCCGGCGGTCGCCGTCGCCGCCACCGCCTGGACTTGCAGGATTCCCGAGGCGACGAGCTTCCAGAAGAGCGAGTTCACCTGCTCGGCCTGAGCGGCGTGGGCAGCCGCTCCCGTCGCTGCACTCGGGGGGCGACGCAGAGACACGCAGAGAGACAACGTCATCGCCGCAGCAGCAGCAGCAGCAGCGCTTGTGCCAAGCTAGGGTGGTAGCGGTGAAGGGCAGCGGTGGTGGCGAGCGGTGGTGGCGAGCGGTGGTGGTGAGCGGTGGTGGCGAGCGGTGGTGATGTTGAGTAGCGGTGAGTGGTGGTGGTGAGCGGTGGTGGTGAGTAGCGGTGAGCGGTGGTGGCGAGCGGTGGTGGTGAGTAGCGGTGAGCGGGTGGTGGCGAGTGGTGGTGGTGAGTAGCGGTGAGCGGTGGTGGTGAGCGGTGGTGGCGAGCGGTGGTGGCGAGCAGTGGTGGTGAGCGGTGGTGGCGAGCGGTGGTGGTGAGTAGCGGCGAGCAGTGGTGGTGAGCGGTGGTGGCGAGCGGTGGTGGCGAGCGGTGGTGGTGAGTAGCGGTGAGCGGTGGTGGTGAGTAGCGGCGAGCGGTGGTGGTGAGCGGTGGTGGTGAGCGGTGGTGGTGAGCGGTGGTGGCGAGCGGTGGTGGTGAGTAGCGGTGAGCGGTGGTGGTTAGCGGTGGTGGTGAGTAGCGGTGAGCGGGTGGTGGTGAGTAGCGGCGAGCGCTGGTGGTGAGCGGTGGTGGCGAGCGGTGGTGGTGAGTAGTGGTGGTGGTGAGTAGCGGTGAGCGGTGGTGGCGAGCGGTGGTGGTGGTGAGCTGTAAGGTGGGGGCGGCAAACAATCACTCACGCATCAGCTGCTGGTGTTGAGTCAGCTGCTGGTGTTGAGTCAGCTGCTGGTGCTGAGTCAGCTGTTGGTGCTGCGTCAGCTGTTGGTGCTGCATGAGCTGCTGGTGTTGAGTCAGCTGCTGGTGCTGAGTCAGCTGTTGGTGCTGCGTCAGCTGTTGGTGCTGCATGAGCTGCTGGTGTTGAGTCAGCTGCTGGTGCTGCATCAGCTGCTGGTGTTGAGTCAGCTGTTGGTGCTGCGTCAGCTGTTGGTGCTGCATCAGCTGCTGGTGTTGAGTCAGCTGTTGGTGCTGCGTCAGCTGTTGGTGCTGAGTCAGCTGCTGGTGTTGAGTCAGCTGCTGGTGCTGAGTCAGCTGCTGAGTCAGCTGCTGGTGGCCCAGCCAGTAGTCCGGCCGGTGGCCCAGCAGGTTGCCCGGCGGCCGCGCAGCAAACTGCGTCCCGCCGTCAAAGAGCCACCCGTGCGGTCCCTCCCAAGTGGTTTGTCGTTGATGTCGTTGTTGACGTCGTTGTTGACGTCGTTGTTGATGTTGACGCCACTGCTGCTGCCCGCCGTACCGAGGCCCGGCCTCGAAGTCTGACGGGCCGTCGAACCGAGGAACCCCGTGCCCGTCGACCCGCACGCCCCTGGGGCCCCGCGGCCCGTCGAATCTACGTCCTCCCGGCGGCCCGTGGAAGTCCGCGGCCCGTGGCCCAAGGCGGCCCACTGGGGTCCGTCGGGAAACCCGTCGGGGGGGCGACGGGGAGGGAGGTCGACGTCGCTCCGCTGCCCGGGGGCAACCTCCTCCTGCTCCGTCTCCTCCGTGGGGAGGAGGAGCGGCGCTGTGCGGGAGCCGCCGTGTCGAGGCGGCGATGGGAGGAGGCGGCGGTGGCCGTTGACCCCCGCTGCAGAAGAGTCTCTCCGCTGCTGATGCTGCTGCTGCCGCCGCTGCCGCTGTTGCTGCTGCTGCTGCTGCCGCCGCTGTTGCTGCTGCTGCTGCTGTGGTTGTGGGTTGTCCTGGCCGGCGCCGATCCTACAACAACAACAATGACAACGACGACGACAACAACGGTGTCCCTCACCCCTCCGCACAACACACGCACAACACACACACACAACACGCGCAAATAACACACGCACAACACACGCACAACACACACACGCACACAACACGCGCACACAACACACACACACAACACGCGCACACAACACACACACACAACACACACAACACACACACAACACGCGTACAACACGCGCACAACACACACACAACACGCGCACACAACACACACACACAACACACACAAACACACACACACAACACACACAACCACACACACAACATGCGTACAACACACGCACAACACACACACAACACGCACACAACACACGCAAATAACACGCGCACAAACACACGCACACAACACACACACAACACACACAACACACACACACAACACGCGCACACAACACACACACAACACACACACAACACACACACACACAACACGCGCACACAACACGCGCACACAACACACACACAACACACACACACAACACGCGCACACAACACACACACAACACACACACAACACACACAAAACACACACACAACACGCACACACAACACACACACAACACACAACACACACACACACAACACACACACAACACACAGACACAACACGCGCTGGCTCGTAAACGCCCACCCGGGGGAGCAGCTTCTCCTCCTCCTCTTCTTCTGCGGCGGTGGCGGTGGTGGCGGTGGTGGCGGTGGTTCCGTCTCCTGGACGGGCGCGGAGGGCGGGCGGGGGCCGACCCAGAGGCCGCCAGGAGCTCGGCGGGAGATGTTCCCGGACCCGGACGCCTCCTGGGGGGGAAGGGGGGGTGGAGAGCGGTGACGAAAAACTTTCCCCGATAGGGCTTCTTTAGTGAGGGTGGCACAGATGGTGATCCAGGATCCACAGTTTCAGCTGGCGGGAGGCCGACCGGGTGAAGATTGAGGCTGCTGCCCCCCCCCTCTCTCCGGCAAAGGGGGGGCGGGGGGGGAAGGCCATGGAGGCCAGCGGCGACGCGCAAGCGGCGGCGGCGGCGACCGAGGGAGCGCAACAGCCGGACCCGGCCTCGCTTGCACCCCCGACGCAGCGAGGAGAAGAGGTGACGCTGACCGCCGCCGCCGCCGGAGACGTTGGTGTGCCGGGCGGCGCTGCTGCTGCAGCTGCTACTACTGATGCTACTACTGCTGCTACTACTGCTGCTACTACTGCTGCTGCTGCTACTACTGCTGCTGCAGCTGCAGCTGCTACTACTGATGCTGCTGCTGCTGCTGCTGCTACTACTGATGCTGCTGCTGCTGCTGTTGCTACTACTGATGCTGCTGCTACTGCTGCTGCTGCTACTACTACTGCTGCTGCTGCTACTACTGCTGCTGCTGCTGCTACTGCTGCTGTTGCTACTACTGCTGCTGCTGCTACTACTGATGCTGCTGCTGCTGCTACTACTGCTGCTGCTGCTACTACTGATGCTGCTGCTGCTGCTACTACTGATGCTGCTGCTGCTGCTACTGCTGCTGTTGCTACTACTGATGCTGCTACTACTGCTGCTGATGCTGCTACTGCTGCTGCTGTTGCTACTACTGATGCTGCTGCTGCTGCTACTGCTGCTGTTGCTACTACTGATGCTGCTGCTACTGCTGCTGCTGCTACTACTACTGCTGCTGCTGCTACTACTGCTGCTGCTGCTACTACTGATGCTGCTGCTGCTGCGGCGCCGGGGAGCACCTCTTCGCCCGTCCCGATGAGGGAGGGGGGGGGAGGAGGCAGAGCCGGCCCTAGACCTTTGGGGGCCCTAAGCAAAATTTGGTTGGAGGCCCCTTTGATGTATGATTTTTTTCACCCACTCGCTAGCAGTGACTCTAGCGGGGCCCTCTGCTGGCCATGGGGCCCTTTGCAATTGCAAGGGTCGCTTAGTGGCTGGGCCGGCTCTGGGAGGAGGTGACTATGGAATTCGAGGGGAGTGGGCTTCCTGGGCTTGAGATCGAGCCCAGCGAGGCCCTGGCCCCAGACGGGTCAGCGGTGGGGACAGGGGGGGCCCACGCCGACATGACAAGCGGATCTGGCGCCGAGGCGCGAGAGGTAAGCGGGGCGAGCGTCGTCAGCGGGTGGCGACCGGAAGGGACGGAGAGTGCCGAAGAGCTGGCCTCCGATGCCCAAGATGGGGTGCTCCCCCGACCACCTTCTCGGCTTCCTGAGATGGTCGTACGGGAGGCGCAACATCCGGGTGCAGGACAGCTTCCCCAGCGGGGGGAACTTCGTGAGTGCGGCCTGTCGTGTGGTCCAGGATCCGAGCAAGTTTGATTACAGCCGCCAGGAAATCAATCGGTTAAAGGCCTTGATGAGCAAGGTCCAAAAACAGCCACCATCCCCCCCCCCACTACCCCCTTTCCCCCCCGTGGCGCCGAAGACGGCACCACCGCCGCCGTCCGCCAGCCGAGGAGGAGGGTGAGGGTGTGGGAGTGGAGGGGCTGCTCTGTCAGGCAAAGGGGTGTGAGAGCCCGGAATGGCAAGCAACATCGGACACTGGCTGCGGGGCGGTGGCGATGTGGTGTGTGATGATGATGTGTGATGAATGTGGAGCCGACGCTGCTTAGTTCTTAAGTTGCCGTACAGGCTGGTACTTCTGATACATTGGAAACACTCCAGCGCAATTGCCGCTGGAGGCAATAAAGTTATAAAAGTCAAAAAAAAGTCTCGCTCACCTCGCTCTCTCTCACTCTCTCTCTCGCTGTCACACTCGCTCTCTCACTCACTCGCTCCCACTCGCTCTCTCTCTCTCGCCTCACTCACTCACTCGCTCTCTCTCACTCGCTCACCTCACTCACTCGCTCTGACTCGCTCATTCTCTCACTCGCTCACATCACTCGCTCTCATCTCTCACTCACTCGCTCACTCACTCGTTCTCACTCTCTCACTCGCTCACATCGCTCACTCTCTCACTCCTCACTCACTCGCTCTCTCTCACTCGCTCACTCACTCACTCGCTCTGACTCGCTCATTCTCTCACTCGCTCACCTCACTCGTTCTCTCACTCTCTCACTCGCTCACTCACATCGTTCTCACTCTCTCACTCGCTCACCTCGCCTCACTCTCTCACTCTCTCACTCACTCGCTCTCTCTCACTCGCTCACTCACTCACTCGCTCTGACTCGCTCATTCTCTCACTCGCTCACTCTCACTCGCTCTCACTCTCTCACTCGCTCACTCACTCGTTCTCACTCTCTCACTCGCTCACTCGCTCACTCTCTCACTCGCTCACTCTCTCACTCTCACTCACTCACTCTCTCTCTCTCGCTCTCTCCACTCGCTCACTCACTCACTCTCACTCACTCACTCGCTCACTCTCTCGCTCTCACTCACTCGCTCACTCACTCACTCGCTCCCACTCGCTCACTCGCTCACTCGCTCACTCGCTCACTCGCTCGCTCTCACTCGCTCACTCGCTCCCACTCGCTCCCACTCGCTCACTCGCTCTCTCTCGCTCACACTCACTCTCTCTCACTCGCTCCCACTCGCTCGCTCACTCACTCGCTCACTCGCTCCCACTCGCTCACTCACTCACTCGCTCACTCACTCACTCGCTCGCTCACTCACTCGCTCTCACTCGCTCACTCACTCGCTCCCACTCGCTCTCTCTCTCTCGCTCTCTCTCACTCGCTCACTCACTCACTCGCTCTCACTCGCTCACTCACTCACTCGCTCTCACTCGCTCACTCACTCGCTCCCACTCGCTCTCTCTCTCTCGCTCTCTCACTCGCTCACTCACTCACTCGCTCTCACTCGCTCACTCACTCACTCGCTCTCACTCGCTCACTCACTTGCTCGCTCACTCACTCGCTCACTCACTCGCTCGCTCCCACTCGCTCACTCACTCACTCGCTCACTCACTCACTCGCTCACTCACTCACTCGCTCACTCACTCACTCGCTCACTCACTCACTCGCTCACTCACTCACTCGCGCTCACTCGCTCTCACTCGCTCTCACTCACTCGCTCGCTCACTCACTCGCTCACTCACTCACTCGCTCACCACTCGCTCACTCACTCACTCGCTCACTCACTCACTCGCTCACTCACTCACTCGCTCTCACTCGCTCACTCTCCTCACTCACTCGCTCTCACTCGCTCCCACTCGCTCACTCACTCACTCGCTCTCTCTCTCTCGCTCTCTCTCACTCGCTCACTCACTCGCTCTCTCTCTCTCACTCGCTCACTCACTCACCGCTCGCTCACTCACTCACTCGCTCCCACTCGCTCTCTCTCTCTCGCTCTCTCTCTCGCGCTCACTCACTCACTCGCTCTCACTCGCTCACTCACTCACTCGCTCTCTCTCTCTCTCACTCGCTCACTCACTCACTCGCTCCCACTCGCTCTCTCTCTCTCGCTCTCTCTCACTCGCTCACTCACTCGCTCTCTCTCTCTCACTCGCTCACTCACTCACTCGCTCACCAGCTTTATCTTCACCCGCCCCCAGTCCCTTCCAGCCTCCTCCTCCGCAGCTCCATCAGCTGTTTCAGCTGCATCAGCACCAGCCGCCTCATCAGCTCGGCCGCCAATGGGCGGTTCGGCTCCTCGGCCTGCCGGGGGTGGGGGGGTGGCCACGGGAGCGGGGATACACTACACTATACTACACTACTATACACTACACTACTATACACTATACACTACACTATACACTATACACTACACACTATACACTATAGTGTATAGTGTGTAGTGTATAGTGTAGTGTATAGTGTAGTGTATAGTGTAGTGTATAGTGTAGTGTATAGTAGTGTAGTGTATAGTGTAGTGTATAGTGTAGTGTATAGTGTAGTGTAGTGTAGTGTATAGTGTAGTGTATAGTAGTGTAGTGAATAGTAGTGTAGTGTATCGTGTAGTGTATAGTGTAGTTATATGTGTATAGTGTAGTGTATAGTAGTGTAGTGTATAGTGTAGTGTATAGTGTAGTGTATAATGTAGTGTATAGTAGTGTAGTGTATAGTAGTGTAGTGTATAATGTATGTATAGTGTAGTGTATAATGTAGTGTATAGTAGTGTAGTGTATAGTAGTGTAGTGTATAGTGTAGTGTATAGTGTGTATAGTGTAGTGTAGTGTATAGTGTAGTGTATAGTGTAGTGTATAGTGTAGTGATGTAGTATAGTGTATGTATAGTGTAGTGTATAGTGTAGTGTAGTGTATAGTGTAGTGTATAGTGTAGTGTATAGTGTAGTGTTAATGTAGTGTATAGTAATGTAGTGTAGTAGTGTAGTGTATAGTGTAGTGTATAGTGTAGTGTATAATGTAGTGTATAGTAGTGTAGTGTATAGTAGTGTAGTGTATAATGTAGTGTATAGTGTAGTGTAAATGTAGTGTATGTAGTGTAGTGTATGTAGTGTATAGTGTAGTGTAGTGTATAGTGTAGTGTATAGTGTAGTGTAGTATAGTGTAGTGTATAGTGTAGTGTATAGTGTAGTGTATATGGTATAGTGAGTGTATAATGTAGTGTATAGTAGTGTATAGTAGTGTAGTGTATAGTGTAGTGTATAGTGTATAGTGTAGTGTATAGTGTAGTGTATAGTGTAGTGTAGTGTATAGTGTAGTGTATAGTGTAGTGTATAGTAGTGTAGTGTATAGTAGTGTATAGTGTAGTGTATAGTGTGTATAGTGTAGTGTATAGTGTAGTGTAGTGTATAGTGTAGTGTATAGTGTAGTGTATAGTGTAGTGTATAGTGTAGTGTATAGTGTAGTGTATAATGTAGTGTATAGTAGTGTAGTGTATAGTGTTGTATAGTGTAGTGTATATGTAGTGTATAGTAGTGTAGTGTATAGTGTAGTGTATAGTGTAGTGTATAGTGTGTATAGTGTAGTGTATAATGTAGTGTATAGTAGGTGTAGTGTAGTGTATGTGTAGTGTATAGTGTAGTGTATAGTGTAGTGTATAATGTAGTATATAGTGTAGTGTGTAATAGTGTATAGTGTAGTGTTATAGTGTAGTGTATAGTAGTGTATAGTGTAGTGTATAATGTAGTGTATAGTAGTGTAGTGTATAGTGTAGTGTATAGTGTAGTGTATAGTGTAGTGTATAGTGTAGTGTATAGTGTAGTGTATAGTGTAGTGTATAATGTAGTGTATAGTGTAGTGTATAGTAGTGTATAGTGTAGTGTATAGTGTAGTGTATAGTGTAGTGTATAGTGTAGTGTATAGTGTAGTGTATAGTTGGAGACCCACCTGGAGGAGATTCCTGGCACGCGTTGACAACGACGGATTCATCTCGTCAGCACGAGTCGTCTCAGCCGCGACCATTCTGCCACGGTCGAAGGCTTGGGACTTGGGGTGACACACAAGATAGGTCAACAGACATCAGGGGGGGGGGGGGGGGCAACTGGCAAAGCTGCCGCCATCGACCGTGAAGAGATGCTCGCCTTGAAGAGGACTTCTGCGGTTGCATTGATGCAAAACTCGTAATGAAGGTCACGAGGTCAGATCGCGTGAAGTATAAATGTTGCGTGGTAACCCTCCACCGGCCGACACAGCCAGGAAGGTTCGTCACGTAAACAACGCGCCAATGAGTTACGAGTATAGCGTTTAGTAGTTTAGTATATAGTAGTGTAGTGTATAGTGTATAGTAGTGTATAGTGTAGTATGTAGTGTAGTGTAGTAGTGTATAGTAGTAGTGTAGTGTATAGGTGTATAGTAGTGTATAGTGTAGTGTATAGTGTAGTGTATAGTGTAGTAGTGTAGTGTATGTAGTGTATAGTAGTGTATAGTGTAGTGTATAGTGTAGTGTGTAGTGTATAGTAGTGTAGTGTAGTGTATGTAGTGTGTAGTGTAGTGTATAGTGTAGTGCATAGTGTAGTGTATAGTAGTGTGTAGTGTATGGTGTAGTGTATAGTGTAGTGTAGTAGTGTATAGTGTAGTAGTGTATAGTGTAGTGTATAGTAGTGTATAATGTAGTGTATAGCAGTGTATAGTGTAGTGTATAGTAGTGTAGTGTATAGTAGTGTAGTGTATAGTAGTGTATAGTGTAGTGTATAGTGTAGTAGTGTAGTGTAGTGTATAGTGTAGTGTATAGTGTAGTAGTGTAGTGTAGTAGTGTAATGTATAGT